>NW_026267190.1:611716-612876 GCF_000697945.3 Frankliniella occidentalis | reverse complement strand
TATGGAGGACCTGCGCGTAAAGAAGAACAGAAGGAAGATGGCCGCCGCAGCGGATGGTGGGGGTAGGAACATAACAAAACCTCATTTGTTTAGCAGTCGACGCGTTCAGAAACTGACGCTATTTTGGTGGACCCTTGTCTCTAAATTATCACAAAATTAATATTTGACACGTAAACAACATTTATTATTAAATTTATAATATGTTTGGTGCTATAATACGTTCACACTTCGAAATAGCGCCACGGCACTTCTGCTAAACAAATGAGGTTTTGTTATGTTCCTACCCCCACCACCCGCCGGGGCGGCCATCTTCCTTCTGTTCTTCTTTACGCGCAGGTCCTCCATGGGAGCCAGCGTACGTACTACAATAAAGTGCCCGACTTGATCACTTGCATATATGCGGTCGTGGCCGCCTCAGCTCAGCTGACTAACGCCCTTCCCGGCCCTTGCCCGTACCGTGTAAGTGACATGAATGGGACTGACCGCTGCCCTCGCTTCGATCGCTCACGCACCGCTCCTCCGACGGGGGGCTCCGGGGCGTGCGTGACTCCCTCCGGACGCGGATGGCGCAGAAGCGCGCGGACACGACGCCCGGGACTCCGGCCCCCGGGACTCGCGGGGCTCCGGGGCGGCGTTGTCTCCGCGGAGGGCGCGGGCTGAGCGCGCTCCGCCGCCGGCTACGCACGGAGAGGTCGGGTGGACCTGGCGGGGGCAGCGGACGCGACCGGACCGATGACCTTACGGCTAGGGGTGACCCGGGGTCACCCGGGTTGACCCCGTAGCCATAGAGCCTGCTTCCTGCCGCCAGCCGCACCGGCGCGGCCCGACTTCCTTCTTAGGCAAGGTTCCATTCGCGCTCGCCGGTCTCCGTTCCGGGACTTACGTAACGCCGCAGCTAGGACCGCCGTGAGGCCAGGAAGGACGCGCCGCCAGGGTTGGGCGAGGTTAGGCGCCCCGCAAGTTGGGTGCGCCGCCAGCACCACCTACCCGGGGCGCCGGCGGGGACCTTCATCTTCAACGAGGGCTAGGACGTCGGCACCTATGCCTAAGGTCGGCTCACATGAACTTAGATCACCCAACTTAGGAGGGGCGTCAGTCGGCGGGCGCGGACCATCCCCTAGTGCTGAACATGTCCGTGGTTTCGCGGTGGTCCTGTTCTG
>NW_026267190.1:576675-599696 GCF_000697945.3 Frankliniella occidentalis | reverse complement strand
CTTCCCTTTAAAGTCTCGAAGGCCAGGGTCAGGAATATCAAACCAAGCTGATGAGGTCAAATCTAACTAGAAGCGTTATTATAAATTACTCTACTACTGTTCCTATTTTTATTTTCAAATAAATTTTACAATCTGAACGGACTGAACTAGACTGAACTAGCGAGGTCTGAACAGCTCTAACAGAATTGCGGGAAGCCTCTTAGCAGGGTGCTCCTTTTCTTGAAGAGCATTTGTTTCTCATACTGATGTTGTTGTTCTTGTTGTTGTTGTTCCAGTCTGGTCTTCTGCTTGATCTCTCATGTCACATGTGTATTTAAAAACTCATTTAAAATAGAAAAAAATATCTATTCGCTTAAGTATTGTTGCTTGAATAACTCTTTAAAATGCGTTTCACGCTTACTTTATTGAGAAGGTGGAACCGACCACCACCCACTCCCCCCGAATACCAGATTGCCGAAACGACGAAAAAGTATGCTAACCTTCCAGAAAAATACATGGAAGATACAAAAAAATTGGTAAGAATAAATTTTTTAATTATTTTGATTTAAAAAAACAAACAAACACCGAAACATAAATAGAGAATTTAATACCTCAGAGTTATGTCAGCTGCTTTTATAACCATAATCCATTGTGTACTTTTAAGATCAGTAACAATAATGCTGTATTTGTGTCGTAGGTTTATTATCGTACACCCAGGGGCATAAACTACAGACCCAAGAAACTAAATCTTTTTCAAAACTACATTGGAGTTGCTAGGCCTTGGTCAGCAGAATCTCCTCAGGAAATTTCAGAAGCAGATGGATTTGTTCCATACGTTGAACCTCTGCGTGACTGGTTTTTCTTCCGAGGAGACCGAGTAAGATTAGCTGTGAAAAAATCATGATAAGTATCCTTCATTTACCTTTTTATCCATGATACTTTACCTTTCCCATCCTAGGTTCAAATTTTAACAGGAAAGGACAAGGGTAAACAAGGAATCATTGATATGGTGATTCAAGAGAGAAATTGGGTTATAATTAGAGGCTTAAATACAGAGATTGTTCCTCAAAAAGATGACGACGATGCTATCATTGGCTATTCTTCAACAGAGAGGCCACTACTTGTCAATACTCAAGTATCTCTTGTTGACCCAGGAGATTTGTAAGTTCAAAGAACATAATGGTAGATCTGTTTCAAAACTCTGGTGTGACTATGCTCTATCTTTTTGACAGGTTACCGACTGAGGTAGAATGGTCATGGACAGAGGAAGGAGAAAAGGTGCGAGTTTCCAAGAGAACAGGCCGTATCATACCTATGAGCAGAAGAAATGAAGAAACATTCCAGTACCAAAGCAAAGAGACATACGCTGGTAAGAATAAAATAGATAAAATTATGAATTATATACAAATGTGTGTGCATTTCTTTGTCACTTGTCCTGCAATATTCTTTTAAAGTTAATTGTGTCTTACCCATCAACATTTTCTCTGATTCACAGAAAATGCAAAAGATACGAGAAAAGAGGATATGCAGATAACTTTTGCACCAAAGTTAATGACATTTGAAATGGAAATTGCTCAAGAATTAGGAATTGAAGATGATAGAATCCCAAAGAAGACCTATTGGTACTGAAGTCATATTTCTTCTCATTGTCTCTTATTGATGATGGTTTGGAACATGTTGTGTACCGTGTAAATAAATTAAAGTACTTTATCTTTGTGACGTGTAAGTTACAGTTACAACATGTATAAATTTGATACTGGATAGTAACAAGCCCCGATGTAATGATAATATCATAAATAAATATAAAATAAACATAATAATGTCAGAAACACTTCTTTTTTTTAAAAAAATATTTTAAATTTGCCCGGCATCTCACCGCCTTTTACTAATTATACATTGCCGGCGCGAGAACCACACGTGTCAAATGTTTCGTGTTTAGATTTTTGAGCAATACGATACGAAGTGTCAGCAAGTCGGTCAGCTGGACGCTGCAGTCCGTCTCAAAGAACGCCGAAAACATGTTTTGGAGCGTAGTTTTGCTTATATCATGTGTCAAACTTCTACTGATTCCGGCCTAGTAAGTATATGTTTTTTAAACACAATTGTCGGTCACGTCTGCAGTTTTGTTCGTCACATCTATTTTTCTTCCACAATTCTTTCGATGAACTGGTAATCTTTCTCCACTTAATTTATTGCTCATCTTAAATTATGTCATTTCATCCTTCACAGAAAATTTACGAAGTTTGAACTTGCAATAGGTTATGTTTTGTCATATGATCTATTAGATTAGGGTTGTTTACCTTGTCAACATTACCTCAGATGAGCATCAGTCAGGTCATTTTCTTACCTTCTTTGCTTTGTCACTTCCAGTAACCATCTATCTATTACATCTTAAGTATCATAAGATTGATCTTGGCCATGATAGAGTTCAAACTTTCTGAAGTTTTCTGAATTTAAGAGGCAACTTTTGTTTTGTTTCCTTTCAGCCGATCAACAGATTTTGAGGTGCATCGCAATTGGTTAGCTGTAACTCATAGTTTACCAATCAAGAAATGGTATACAGAAGAAACTTCAGAATGGACATTAGACTACCCTCCCCTGTTTGCTTGGTTTGAGTACTTTTTGTCATTAATAGCTCAGTTCTTTGATCCAAAAATGCTCATTGTTACGAATCTTAATTACGCTTCACCTGAAACAGTACTGTTTCAAAGGCTCTCAGTAATCTTTGCTGATTTGATGTTTGCATATGGCACTAAAGAGTAAGTTTATTTCAACCTTTTAGCAAGTCTCTTTTGATGGCAATTTTATTCTCATGATATATTTTAAAATTTCAGGTGTTGTAAATATGTGGCCAATAGCGGCCTGCGTAAAAGTTCAAGGTGGAATTGTCGATGGAGCTCACCATCGGCAATGCTTCAGTTGCTATTACTTGGAAATGCAGGACTGCTGATAGTCGATCATATACATTTTCAATACAATGGTTTTTTGTATGGGATTCAACTCCTTTCAATTGCTAAGATACTTCAGGTATTTTAACATTTGCCCTTGTTTTTTTTTTCATTAAATGTATGTAGTGTTTTGGTTTAACTATGGTATGTCATTGTGTTTTTATTCCACTTTTTTTTGTCCCCAGGGGTCTTATGTTTCTGGAGCATTTTGGTTTGCCATTCTTCTGAATCTGAAACACATATATGCTTATGTTGCACCAGCATATTTTGTTTACCTACTTCGGAATTACTGTTTCCCTCAAGCCCCATCAAATGCATCATTAAAAGATCTGCATAGTCATTTTTCAATGAAAAGATTCACAGAGCTTGCTTCTACTGTGCTTGGTGTTTTTATTGTATCATTCGGACCTTTTCTGGTAATGAATGAGATAGGAAATGTACTTAATCGTCTTTTCCCCTTTAAAAGGGGTCTATCTCATGCCTATTGGGCACCAAATTTTTGGGCTTTGTATAATACAGCAGATAAATTCGTCTCTTTGACAGGTAAAGTTGAACTACAATCCTGTTTCTGTACTGCAATGTTGTTTGTAGAAAAGTGCAATTCTGATTATCGGTGCCCATAGGGCAGTTAGTTCGTCAGGATTATTTCAATTAAATTAAGTTCGTAATATTTTTAGCCCACCAATACAATTTACTCAAGAGATCAACTGGTGCATCGATGACGGGCGGATTGGTCCAGGAATTTGAACACACTCTTCTGCCTTCTATATCACCACGAACTACTTTCTTGCTGACTTTGGTTTCAATAACTGTAAGTAATTGATTTTTGGAATTTCCAGGGGTAATCTTTACTTCTCCATTTTTATACCAATGAGTGATTTGCTCTTTTTTAATTCTATTCAATGGTTTTCCAGCCCGCACTGATGAAATTGTGGTTTAGTCCTGGTAACCCATTGCATTTTGTCAGATGCCTTGTGCTGTGTGCCTGTGGTTCATTTATGTTCGGATGGCATGTCCATGAGAAAGCTATCCTCATGATAATAATTCCATTAACGTAAGATTATCATTCAATTTTTCACATTTTAATGTCTCTGACCTCAATTTAACTATAGAACCATCTTATTTCAGGGTTTTGGCTGTTGTTTGGCGACGAGAGGCTCAAATTTATCTACTTTTGTCAACAGTTGGGCATTACTCACTTTTTCCTCTTCTATTTACTTCATTTGAGCTGCCCATCAAAGTTTTACTGCTCTTAACACATGCAGTGTATGCATTTCTGAACTTGTCACATTTGTTTGCTTTGGGTAAGCCTGCATCTACATGGACATTACCACTTTTAAATAGGGTAGAGTCTGTATATCTAGTCGGTCTCCTTCCTTTGTTTCTATTTGAGCACGTCTTACATCCATATCTTGGACTCAATAAGAGACTACCTTTCTTACCTTTAATGATGACTTCAGGGTATTGTGCTGTTGGTGTGTTGTATTGCTTTCTTCAATACTACTGGCATTTCATGCAAATGTCAGGGTCAAATCATAAACGCAAAACACATTAAAATAGTTAGATTTTAAGCAGGTGATGTCTCTTGTTGTCCCTGTGACTGGATCTCAGAAAGTGCTTTTTTACTAAATCTTAAGCTTTGTTTTGTGCCAAAAAAATGTTCTCTACCCTTGTACACTTTTCTTTTGACCTACCTTGCTTCTTGGTGAGGTGTGTAAAGACTTACAATTAGGTGAAGAGAAGGATGAACCTTTTGCTCCATGTTGGAGCTTATTTGTTTGTATATATGTATATCTACAGAAATGACACTTTCTGCTTAAACTGAATACACTGAATTTTTATATTTTTAAAAACCTTAAAGATGTTTTCAAGTGTACCAACCAAGAATTTGATTGACAGGCATTTCAACAGATCAGTTAATGTATTTTTTTTCTGCATTCTGACCTATTCTCCAATGTTTTCAAATCATAACTATTGAATTTTATTTGTTTTGTAAGTATTTTAGTGGAAGATTTTAAGGTTGATACTTTTCCATCTCTTTAATGTAACCAAACATATCATGAAAACCTTTTGACATATGTCCTTTGCGTTGTCATTCGTTTTATTGACATTTTATGGTACATGTTGTGGAGGATAGTGGAAACAGCTTTTACATCTTATACCCCCTTGAAATGAGTATATTTGAGGTCCTTTTTATAATTGCAAGATTCTAAATCTGTTTGATTTTCTGTGTTAGTTATAATCATAAGATTTCTTTTGGAAATAGAGAGGGGAGAGAGTTGTGATATTTATCTATTCAATAAAGACTTCAATGAATTGTGTAATTCATCTTTAGCTTAGTCAATTTTTTAATCTATATTTCACGGACCAACTTCATTTTGGACATTGCTTTTTAGTTGAAGAGTGAAACATCTCGCCAAAATGATAAAATGCCAAAAATGTTTGATTCCCACTCTTTATTTGTAAAGTGATTTAGCATTAAGAGTGCTGCTCTTCCATTTCATTGAAATGGGTGTCCTCTCTATATATTTGTGAGCTATTTTGTTAAATAGTAATTGTTATAATAGTTAGGGGATGTGAGACAGTTCTGTGATGTATCTGCGTGCTTTGAAGTGGAGTCAATGTTTAGCTGTAGGTCTTATAAAATGTGGTGTAATTTTTTAATACATATTTGTGTTGTGGCAAATTACCCAGCAATAAATTTCTTGTCTTCTGAAGTTCTGGGGTTTCCCTATATCCCTATCACCTACACACCCTAGAGTCCTGTAGGTCCCTGTAGGACTCTAACACACCCCAACCACAATAGAAGGCGGTTGGCGGCAGTCAACCCCCTCCCACTCCACTTGCCACCGGAGTAGTAAACAAACACCTGAACCAAACACTTGTTGACATTTCTTTGCAGTGGCAGATCATTTTAAACAATTTCTTTGTTTAACTACACTTCAATATGAGGAGTCTTATTTACATTGCCTCCACAATTTTGTTGGCATCGGAATGTAAGTTGTATTTACGAAAAACAGCGTGTGGTGATTAGTTGGGTGTGGCAAATTTTTGTTCAATTATCTGGTAGCTTTTTTCATTCAGTGTAGTCTTATTTGTCAATTCGGTCAAACCACAATCGTCTGCTTGATTGTTGTGAACACAGTTTGTCCATATCAAAAATGATCGAAATTTCTCGTTGGAGTATGAGGTTATGGTTTGTCGCTTTGATCTTTGACTGTGTGTAGTCTGTTAATCTCTTATTTCTTAGGTATGGGCCTTGGTATCCTCGGGCTTTATTGCTATAAATGTAACTCCAACCAAGCTGGATGTGGAACACCTTTCAACTGGCTCTGGTATTGGGGAGAACAATGCGAGGAATATGATGACAAATGTGTGAAAATCATTGAACGCAAAGGAGGTGGGTATAATTTAAACCATGTATTGCGGACTAATTTTATTCGTTGGTTTATGTACCTAAAATCTAAACTGCAAACATATGCAATCCCTTATTTTAGCTGAAGAAATTATCACGAGGCAATGTCTGAGTCAGTTACAGCCGTACAGAACTGATATACCAGCAGATCATTATGAGGGATGTCGGCCAGCAGCAAAAGATGTTCGACTTGGACACTATGTCAATAATTCTATCAAGGAGTTAGATATTCACCGGTATGTAGCAAATAAATACAATATTTTGATGTCAGTTCTTACTATAGTCAGTTCATTGCACTATACATTTTTTCCTCACAGAGATCACTATGACAGCACAACTTGGTGTTTCTGCTACTTTGATAATCGATGCAACAGTGCAACGTCCTCTGTGCCATCAATATTGATATTATTTATTAGTTTGGTCGGCCTTTTGCCCTACTTAATCTAAATGTAAAATTTGATGCTATCAAATTTCTTAATCAAGGTACCCATGGATTACTTCCAATGATATTGTTGTTTTTCAAATTTGTGTGTCATTGTACCACAATACCATTTAATTGTTTTTGACCATTGTATTACATATCAATATTTTTCTACTTTTGTTTTCTTGGGGATATTATATGCACTTAGACCCTTTGAAGTTCTATAATTTGTACTTATGATATTACAAAGAAAGGTACTACAAAAATATGTTTGACTCAAATTATCTGCCTTAGACTATGAAACAAAGTAGGTCCAATCCGTCCACTATGCTGTGAAAATATTTGTTCTTTACCTGATATCATAGTATATATATACAAAAATATTTTGAATTGTCTGTCCTGTGTAATTTTAGGCTTTTTAACCTTCCCCTACTTGGGAAAATGTAGTAAACCAGTTAAGTATTAATTTAAGAGAAATGTGACGATTTTTTTGTACTGGTTGTTTTTTTATTTCAATGCTGGTTTTATCTCATTTGTCATCCCTCACAAGAATTGTAATTCATTTGTTCACACACATCTCTTTACTATACTGCGTTAAATCATTCCAGCTAGAGATTTTGTATAGTTTAATAATTGTTTCCATTACATCTAGAGTAGTCATTGTCAAGTCATTGTCCGTCCACTTGCTGTTAGAGTATGTTAATATTCAGATTTCTTTTTGAATATTAATGCCATTGATTCAGTATATAAAACATGCATAACAGAATCCTTTCGTTTCAATCACTTCGACCACTTTCAGTGTTTGTCCTGCCTTTACAAAGCAGAAAGGAAAGAAGGAGTGAGGAGGTAGAGCTTTCTTCTGAACTGCCTTTTACTGATGCAGACCATTATTGTGAGCCCGGCGGGCAGCACAGGCACGTGGCACGTACTCGTGCACAACTCGTGCACATCAAGGCTAGACTTGTTCTCAAAACCACTTAGTAAATCAAATGGGACTACCAGGATTCTTAATCTATTGTGCTTTGAAAATATGGTATTCTAAAAGCAACAAAGTTGAACCATTATAGGGTAATGGGCAATTTTAAGCTTTGAAATTGCTAAAATTAAAGTTGAGTGCAAAATTGGCCTTTTTGGCTCCTAAAAATCCAGACAAGTTGCATACTGAAGCAAAATTGACTCAGAATTCGTGATATTCCACCATTTGTGCGGTAGTTCTAAACATTCTATTTCAAATCGACAAAAAATTGGTTTTTTTTAAACCTTGGTTTTATGTGCAGGTCTCTGCTGGCTGCAACAAGTAGATATGGAAAGGGGATTTAAGATAGGCTGTAAAATGTGCCATTAAAGAAAGTCCTCTTAAGAACCATTAGGCGCTGTATTTGTGAGTTTCTCGATATACAGTGTCTTTCTAAAGTAACATTTCATAAAAGTAAATTAACTAAAAACATGTCCGTAAAAAGATCTTATACTCCATATCACAAAGATTGTGGATTATAACCCACCATTTTCAATAGATTTCTATATCACTGACAACATTAAAACAGATGCACACTTGATGTGGCAAACAGTAACAAGAGGTCTTCGTAAAGATTAAAAAGGATCAATTGATTGCACATAGGTAGCTCTTCAACAGTAAAATGTCTTACTATATAAACTCATGATGAAAAAGGGAAAAAACACCTTACATAGTACAAGTATTGTAATTTCAATCACACTGCGGCCATCTTATTTCGGTGACACAATCCTTAATATTAAAGTTGAATATACTTTGTTATTAACATAAAAAACAGCAGTGCAAAAGAGAAAATAAACTAGGCATGTAGATAGGTAACAGGACCACTCAGACACAACTACAGGTACAACAAAGACAGATTCTATACAAATAAAATACATTAAGTAAGCAAAAAAACAACTTGACAATGGAAGTCAACAATTTTGGCTGTTTTTTTTTTGTTTTGTTTTTTGTAAGACTTGGAAACAAATTATAAAAGTTGAGTAGAAGGAATGAACCAATACTTTGTAAGAGATAATGTGAACACAAATGCAATAGCAGCATAGCCAAGGACTATGCCTACACTACACCCTCAAGAAGTATTAAAGGGCAGAAGATTTGCTCAACACTATACTACAGAACTTGATGGCATAAGGATGACCGCTTTGCTTGATTAACCTTAATATAACTTTTTCCTGGATCATATTTTAAGGGAAATGATGTAGTAAGGTTAACACCAGGCGAATTATAAAATAAAAATAAAAGACAAATGAGAAAACTTAAACAACAAAATATTTCTCAGGTACAGCGGAATTCACACATGGCAAGCAAACACTGCCTTCCAAATGAGGAATTAAAATTGATATTCCAAATTTCTTAAGTCACTACACAAGGTTCAATTACTTCTTCTGTTCATAATATCAGATACTATAGACTAAAGAAGTCAGGTAACATATAAGTTCCTGAAACATGGGTTTATAAAGTGCTGATAAATTCATGAGCCTTTTAAAGACAATAAAGAGTAAAAAAATACTGAAAAACTAAGCAACAGCATAAGAACTTATAGATGTAATCATGATAACTTGAGTTTCATTACATAATTGGAAAGACAAGTAAATTTAATTTTAGACACCCTGAAACATGATAAAAGTGAGTAAAAAAATTAATAAAAAGTTAAAATATCACATCACCAGACCTATGAAAAGGAGGTTCGTTAAGAATGTGCAGACAGCACACCATCTTAGACACTTAAAAGGCACAAAGATCTCATTACCAATCTAATAGCCTCAGTCGTATAACTAATTGTAAGTACACAGAGCAGTGTTGTACTCTAATAGTTTAAGAGCTACCACAATGGTTGCTATGAAATTAAGATTATCACGGCTTGATGTCAGCAGATAATGCAGATAACACCAGTTTCTCCAGATTTTGTTTCCATTCGGACATCAGTAATACATAATACATTATTCAAGTGTTCATTGTTAACATTAAAAGATCTAGTACAATGTTTTGTTTGACTCAAGGCTAAGGCCCCTATATGTAAAAGAAAGCATCTTTTCAAAACAGTTTTGGTAAACTCTTAAATTATATATACAACACCATAGATTGTATAGTATACTGATAATTTCACAGTAACTTCTACACTAGACAGCCAAACGATCATATATCTTCAAATGTACTCTCTGGTAAATATGTGAGGATGAACATGTGAGACCAAGGGATCAGCTGTTGATTATTCTTTTTCCTCCTCTCTTTATAATTACTCAAATTATTCAGCTAATCTACAGAACTCGATCTGCAATAATTACAATAAGAATTGACACCTTACCTGAATGATAAGCAATTACATGTAACATTTAATTTTTTGAGAAACACATTTAGAAACTGATAATTCATTCAATGATAAAAAATATTCTAACCCTGTAAAGGGAGTCAAAGTAAATATAAGAGATTCAAATAATGAACACCTCTTCATTTGAATAGTACATATGCCTGACATCACTGCTTACACAATACAGAGAACAGAACAGTTGTCATGAGAAGCAAAAGTTGAGCACACAAAACATCCAAAGCAGTCTTTCTAATAGGAAAATAATAACTGAGGAAAAAGGCTAAAAATACAAATTTTTAATAGTGGCATGTCTTAAGTTGACTAATATGAATGAAGGCTGTGATGCCTCGGGTAAGATTTTGAGTTCTCTACACTCACTTAACTACAGCTAGGGCCGGTTTCTGATAGAGTAAGATTGCTGGACATTTGTTCTGAGAGATTTCCTTCCCATGGTCCAAGAGCATACAGCTCACTGGAATTCAACTCTAACCGTTCAAGCTCATAAGAAGATACTCCAGAAACAGGTGGAACTGGGTCCACGCTCGAATAAGATTGAGCTCCTCCATTTAATGGATTTGTAGGACCATTAGGGGCTAGTGGATCGTAGTTGGCAGAGGGGTGGTTCCCAGCATACTCAGCAGGGGACAGAGGCACACCCATTGCCACATTGTTCACTGGTTCAACAATACCAGAAAAGGGGCTTTGCACTCCAGGAGCAACTGACATGCCTGAGACACCTGCATGTATCTGCAAGAGATAGAAAAGATTTAAAAAAAATTAGTAGCACATAATTAAAACTGGTGCAGAGATTCGATCACTTTGTTCTACATTTCGCCACCTTGAAACTTACCCCGTCGGGAGAAAAGTGAGGTGCAGTCGTGCAGCTACCTCCACCCAATAAGACACTTCTCACATTAGGGATGGACACGTTGCCTGGGACAGTAGAGACCATGTGCCCTGTGCCAGCATGATGTGCGTAGGGCTGCTGCGAGTAGGCGCCGTACACACCAACACCCATCCCCATTCCATACGGAGACGGCGCCTGATAGTCCCCAGGAGACGGAGTCCGCCCGCCTGGTAATTGCGGACTGTGGATGGGAGTGGGTTGTGGAGATTGCCCGGCACCGGGGTACATTGGGGATAGATTACCTGGTGGGTAGTACATTCCAGGACTGGCATCTAAAATAAAAATAAAAAGACAATTGAAAAATAAGGTGGTTGTCAGAAAATACAAATTAAGGATAAATTGGTTGACTATTCTGGTGGTGGTATGGAGCAGACTTGTCAGAAGAACAAAACAATAAGTTGAGCAGCTTCTTTCATTACCATCATCCACTATCCACCACCTTGGCGAAACCACTCTGCTGATCGCTCCCGAGCTATCTTCTGACGAGTCTTCTCCATTGCACCTCCAAAAAACCTTATTACCTGCTGGTTCTTTTTTGATGGCATGTAAAGTGCCCTCATTTTTCACAGCACGGACGCTATCTGGACTAGCAGCACTGTACCGATATCCTAGAGAGCAGAGCACACGGATTTTCAGTTTTATATGGTAAAATTAAAAGAATTGATTTTTTCGAATGGAATAGAACAGGTATCAATAAAAGCATAAAAGCATTAGCACATGGATTTACTGAAATCAAAATGAGTAGGAGCAGGGCATCACACAACGTGATAGCATAAAGTCCGGAAAGCAGAGGCGAGAGCCATGTAAGCATGGGGAATGTCAAGTGCTGCTAGAGATATGTTATTCTCTTGTAATATAATTTCATGAAATCGTACCTTTATCAAAGCAGTCCGCCACCAAACCCAAAAATACACCATAACCATGAGCAAGTAGGAAGAATTTCAATTAAGTTTTTAACCAACAACCATCTTGTATGGCAGCAACATAACATAACTACTTCAGAACTGTAATAAAATGGGACCAAAGGGGCATGACTAAATCATCTTCATGTAGGATAAAGTAGAATGGTAAGGAAGGAAAGAAAGAAAGAGAAAGAACCTTTTTTTTAAAAAAACAAAACAACAAAAACAAGTTTAATTTATTAAGCAGTAAACAGATGTAACTACATCAGTAGTTTTCCAAACAGAACTAAATGAAAAACATTGAAAGAATTGTAGGACACCAGGTGCTCAAAAGACAAGGCGCAAAGAAGAAGACAAATTTATCCGAATCCTGATGACCTCTAACAAAATTTATAATAAACAAGAACAAGAGAGTAGAGATCGACCAAATACAAAGGTTGTGAAACAACTTCTACACTTTTCAAATTTAAGACTGTAGAAAAGATTCATGAGAGATCTTAATTAGTTCCTGGAGGCTAAGGGTCATTAACCTCACTCACCAGGCTACCGCAATTTTCCATGCAAAATAGAGATGGTAAAATAAAATAATTCAGATACTGCATGATGGCAAGATTTTAGATTTTGTTTAGCCAGACTTCAATCTGCGCCTGACTACGACTGGGTAAATAAATAAACTGCAGGTTCCCTAAGAACAGTTGAGACATAGATCGGCAACACATACATCCAAAGCCCGCATTCAACATGAACATTGTTTATAATGTAACAGCATCAATGAAGAAACATTATGACAATGCTACATATACATAATATAATCCAAGCAAACCAAAGCAATATGCCAAATGTTTTGCGAAGCTTACAGTCCCAGCAAAGTTGCCAAATGTCATCAGACACCACACATAGCAAAGAACAAAAAAAAAAAAGAAATACAGAAAGAAAGAAGAGGGGCGGTATTTCAAGAAACAAAGCAAAAGGAATGCAAGAAATATGAATTCGAAGGGTTGTGACTTTGTGAATTTGGGTGCCAAGTAAAATGTTAAATAAGTACTGGACCAACAGTACAAGTCCTGCTCCAAGGAAAATCAATAAAAATTAAAAATCAAAATATTTTAGAGTACTTCAGAGAAGCTTCAAATGCTAATTAATATCACAACAGCAGCTATTAATGCAATTAAAGTTTGCTAAATAGTTGTAGATTAGATTAGAAAATTGAATCTTTTTTAAAACATTGCACCGCTGGTATATTAAGTTGCAAGTTCTAATGAATACCCAACCCAGTACAGTATGTGAAGATACGAATTTTCCCTAATGGAAGTGAGGGGGCAACAAGGTTCCTTAGATACAAAAAATTGTAAGGCACAGAATGGAAAATTATCTTTAAATTTTGGGTTAGAAAATATTCAAGACTTGAATTTTGAAACAATTTCAAAATAAATGTCACAATTATGTAACAACATTATAATGGATATATTCCTAGGCAATTCATCACAAAATCCTTTAGAATTGCTTCCCAGATATGTAAACCTTTGTGTATATTGAGGAGGATAGCCTGGGTGAACCTAAACCTAGAAGTAAGTGCACCAACTTTCTTTAACTGCAGTAAATAAATGAAGAAGGCCTTAAATTCTGATCAATTAGGGATAAATAGAACCCCAAGAGCATCTGAGTGTTCAAAAACATCATATTCATCATACATGTATAATCAAAACAGTAGCCAACAACCACCCTGATCAATCAAAACAGTCAAAGGCATAATCTTCACTACCCAACTTTCTTTTTTAAAGCAAAACCATGATAAAAACCTCTAACTTCAAGTATGTTTAACAATTACCCTGCAGTGAAAGAGCTAAATTAAATGTATTGTGTTGGGCCTAAACGCTTCCTAACTCACAAGTAAGTGTAACACAAGTGCCATAAGGTTGATTATTGATTTATCCTAAACCTAATCTTAGATAAAATATTAAATGATGTACAAATGTGTTCATATCAGTACATTTTAAGAAGAGCCCCAGCCGGAGTGACCTCCGGAACCTTGGGTGGATCCAAAACGGACACCCACCAAGATCGGCCAAATGTGTGAAAATATAAGTGAAGGACCAGCCTGTTAAAAATTACAAATATTAAATTTCACTATAAACCTATTTTAAAAATATCAAAAGCAGTTCAAGTTTCAGGAACTTTTAAAATATTAGTCTCTACCAATATTTATTGCTTTGTTACAGTTATTGAGGTGTAAAATCTACTACTTTTGTCAGCACCAAGACTTCAATTAATTTTCAACCTATCTTAAGAGATTAGAGAAGGGTGGCCAAAATATACAGCAACTTGTGTTGACACCAATCCTAATACATAATAACCACCACCAACCCAGCACCATGCCGGCACCACAGGAGGCTCATAAACCCTTACAACACCCATGTATGGAGAACTGTACTCACTAGATTTATCATGTTCCTGAAAATGCCTCAATGAGGTAGCACTAGGGTCATCTGCATACTTCTGCCTCTTTCGCTTTAAAACTACAGGATCTAAAATGAAAAAACAAAAAACAAAAAACAAATCAGTTCTTATGAAAAAAAAGTCTTAACACACTACCAATAGATTGTGCAAATAAATAACAAAGGCAAACAAAAAAAAATGTTAGTTAGATCACATCAAAGACACTAAAAAGTTCCAAATGACTAGAAAATGTAACGAGTAGCAGCTCAAAAACTAGCATAAATTCACTGATCAGCCAATGCAGTAAGTTAAGCTAACAATCAACAAAATGATTAGGCACTTAATATTTCTTACCAATCACAATCACAAGTATAAAAAATACCATGCTATGGTAACTAAGGTGTGAATACAAATACAAGGACTGGGCGGATATCAGACTTGTTTAAAATTTGGTTTCACAACATGTGATTGAGGTATCCAATGGTTCTACTAGTACATGTAGGATGTGAAAGGAAGAGTAGATTCTGTCTAAGACAAATGCATTGTGACTAGAGTCTTAGAAGCATTGCTACTGCACAGTGACAAATTTACATGAACTTAGAATTAACATTAAGTAAGTAGGTAATCCTCAAAAATTGTCTCCAATATTTAAGAACCTAAGTCAGATTCATTATCTGGTCCTGAGGTTAATGATTAAATATTAACCCTAAAATAAACAAATACTGAAAGCAAATCCATCCTGCTTGTGAATGTGCGTGCAAACACTTAAATTCAAATTTAACATAACAACAAAAACCTGGTAAGAACGCAGGAGGAAAACAATGCCATTACCAGCCCACTAAACTGTGATTGATTAGTTCAGGGGAAACAAGTGGACCTGTGAGACAGGTACTTTCAAAACTCTTGAAATGACTATTTATGATGGAGTACAAATTGAGTACCCTTGGAGAACACAAAAAACAAGAGAAAAATACAAAAACAATAAATAATAGTGTATAACAAGTCTTCAAGGAATAATAAACAATCAAATGTTACAGTTAAGTCAATCTCATTTTGGCTTGATGACAAGCCACTAAATTTGATTTTCTTATGACACACAATCTCTCCTTGGTACTCACAAATTATCAAATTGTATAAGACAAACAATATGCATGTCTTTTTTGAACAATACAATTATGTAAAACACTATATCACTGATCTAGGGCAAAGGCAGATAAACTGCTCTTTCAGCCCATAATCTCCAACAGATGATATATATTATCAAACCATTCACATTCAGGCAGACAAACCTAATCACTTCCCAGCCTTGACCACATAGTTTGTGTCAAATGTATCCAAATGAACACAACATGAGATGTTTATCAATATTGGGTATACATTGAACAAGATACAAACTAGTCATGTGGGTTAAGTGACATGTTAGTCCAACAAGCAAACCATTTTCAATCTATTTAACCAACTCTTCAGTATTACTTCTCAAACTATGGGAATAATTCCAAGTTCCCACATAACACGTACAAAAGCCTGTCCTCACAATCAATCAATCCACAAACTTTCTCAAACAGTACTGGCCCAGAAGCCAAGACAAACTTCTTTTCAGATTTACATGACTGAAAATGAAGTAATTAACAAATTTAAATCCAAAGGCGATGTCCAGTCAAGTTCAAACGCCTTGGGTGTTCATAGCCATCTTTGCCCTTTCAGGCATCAATATTCTCCCTCCTTCAACAGGACTGTAGTAAGATGACATTTCATCAAATTCGGATACAGTTGCACGAGGGGCCATGTCAGTATACAAATCAAGATGTTCAGCTTCAGTGAGACCGGTTAGAACATCATTTACATCATTTAACAAGATATTATTGTTTTCTTGATCAGCTACAGTCATTGTAGGCTGAGTCATCATAGGCGCATCTCTTTCCAGACTACCACGAAGACTAATAAAAATGCTGTCTTCACCATCAGGAAAACGGGACAAATTACCCATGCTAGCTCCAATATTATTCCTAGCCACAGTTGTCGGGCGTGTAGGACTGCGCATACTGCTTCCCCGAGAAAGGTTCACAACTTTCACATTCTTCTTCTTTTCAGGACTCTTTTTGGAGAAAAGTTTAGAAAAGAAAGTTGCTTTGGGAGATTTGGGCGATTTTATTTCTGGAGGAGGAGGAGGAGGAATGGGCTTGCAAGGAGGTAGGGGAGGAGGAAGGAGCTCATGAGGCGCCCTCTTTGCCCGTTTAGGGGGCAAAGGAGGCACCTTTTCAGGAGACTCCCTTTTAGAAGGGGTACTACACGGTGTATGTAAAAGAACAGGGGTAGATGGAGGGAGAGTGGAAAGAGCCTGCTCATAACTATCCATTAATTCCACAGGATTTTTCATGGCCAACTGTAAGCTTGAATAAGAAGTGTCATCATACATGTCCTGGAAATCATCAATATCCCGCAGGTCTTGCAAATCCATTTTAATTGGACACAAGTCAGTTTCGCCTAGACCCCGACTCTTTGAGTCTGCATAAAATTCATCTAATTCAGCTCCAACCTGTTTAATAAGCTCATTTAAGGCTTGTGTTTCCTCAACCTCATTATTCATCATTCCAGAGATGATAGACATGTTAGTGTTCTCCTCAGAGGGACTTATTTTCTGCCATTTGTGCACCTCTGCATAGTCTGCCTCCTCTACATTTTGACGCATATTTACAATGACATCATTGTTTTGAGTAGTTGGAGCTATGAGTAATTCTGATGTTACAACCATTTGAGCCATCAGTGGCTTGGTTTCCTCAGTCGGCATGTCTGGTGAAGCAATAGGAACTGGCACTTGCTCTGCAGTGCTGATATCAACAACTTCAGGCAATGGCTGTACTGGTACCATTGATAGAGGAGCCATCACACCCGTGCCGCTGAGTGCCAGAGCCGGATCACCACCAAGAATTTGGCTGAAAGCGCTGAAATTTCCTTTCTTCGCCATGGCCTTACGCAAACTCCAGAATGAGGTCCTACCTGAATCTAGGGGTAACATCTGGAAGGGAAGTGGGTCACTTGTAGCACCATCTGACGGTCTTTTCAACTGAATAAAGACATTAACAGGTCCATCAACCTAAAGGGGTGGAAAAAGCCAATTACATTTATGAAATCAAAGAAAAAGTAAATAAACTCAAGGAGATAACAGAAAAATTGTGGATGAAACAAAACCTACCTCAAGCCTTTCGTATCTGGGAGTACGGAAAGAAATGGCAACTTGTTTGTGAACTTGTGATGGTTGAAAATCAGCATAAGCTTCCCACTTCACTTGATTGTCCCTCTCTTCATAAAACCTGATCTGAATATCTTCTGCAATTTAAGATAGAAAAAAAAGAGAGATTTAATTTAAATTGAGAAAGTTCTAGTGTACTGAGAAGGAAGAATTTCATACTCAAAGAAACACAAACCTTTAGCAACCTTTTCACAAAGTAAAATCATCTCTTTTCCACCTCCTACTGAAGCACTTGCTTCACTCAATTTGCAGATCACCAAGTCAGACATTGCTTCTAATATTTACAAAGAAAGAAAAAAACAATCAAATAATTAGTGAGACACATTTCTTTAAAATCACGATGGAGGTTGTTAAAAAAAGGTCAATTTGGTCAATTTACTTTTGTCATAGATTGGTTCAGATACAACAGGAGCTAAAGCTCTTGTGTAAGTATTTGGTTCTGGTCCTTCCAGGAACACTTGGAAACACAGACGTACAGCATTCAAATCTATTCCAGTTGGGTGACCGCGATGAGCAAATCCAGCTAAAACAAAAACAGTTCCAATGTAAATTGTTTGTGAACTTTAATGGCTAATGTTGATACTTTCAAAAGTGTATGGATAAAAACATATACTAACTTCGGAAAGGATCAACTCTTATTTCCTCCCTCACACGCAAGGCATCCTCAATATCTTTCTTCTTGACACATTGAATACCAAGGTTGGAGAATGAAACTATCATGTTGTTGGATGACACATGTTGAGAGAAAACTCCCCTTTTACAACCCTCTTTACCCACAAGATTATGAGGATGTGGCCGGTATGGCGGATCTTTGGTGACGCATGATACTATTACAGCTGCTCTACCTTTGTATCCAACAACCTGCAGGGAGAATGTAAATAATATATATTACATATACGGTACTAAAGGTGTCTCTCTCGTGAAGACTGAAGACCCGAAGTTGTCAACTGTTTTGGTGCAAATAGTTGTAATTATGGCTTATTAGCGCCAAAACAGTTGACAACTACGCGCCTTCAGTCTTCACGAGACTAAATCCACCTTAATATTTGAGAAATGAAAAACAAAGCACATAACAAACAAACAACAATAACAAGCAATCAAAGGGTTACCTGAATAGTAGGATAAGTTTTGTTTTCTGGTGTGCTGTTAACACCTGGTATAGAACCTGCAGATCGTCCCTCACATTCATAACGAAATCTTAATGCTTTGGAAGCAGGTTGTTCCAAAATAACAATGCGAGCAGTTTCGGCTGACAGGCGACGTCTATCGCCAGATTCTGACATGTTGGTTCCAGTGGTATTTACAGCGTGATCCGTATCCATTTGAATTACATCAACTGGGACAAAGATTTCTTATCAACAATTGTTCAAGCTGATTGAGATTGGGTCATTATTGAACAGAACAATGGGATAATGGGACCAACCATATATTAACATGAAAAAACCTGAATACTTACTGACATCACTAATGTGCAAGCTCCCAGCTGTTTGAGCTTCATCCTCCATCCCCGTTACATGCGCCAGCTGATCATCTCCGCCTGTACAAATGCAGGGAAACACAAAGTCAAACATTTTCAATTTGAGAACTAATAAAAGCGTATCCTCAGCTACAGAAAGATGTTAAATACGGTATAGAAAGAAGGAAAAGGAACTGAAGTAACTTTAAAGGTAAGGGATTATTAGGACACATGAAACTATGACAAAAAAAAAAATGAATACAGAAGCAAGAAGCAGAAGAGCTGTGAGAGCTGACAAGGCATAGCAGTGAAAACAAGTAATCAAACAAGAAATAGAGGTGAGAAAATGAAAGTAATAATTAACTTAAATACAAATGCATGACAAAAAGCAATTTTCAGGGTCATAAAACATTAGGACCAATTACTGTTCCGCTAGCTAAGGCCACTAACTGTAAGATATACACTCTTTGAGATTTAACGAGATTCTAGTACTACGGGTAGAAAAAGGTAAATCATGCAGATTTTTTTAAAATTAAGGAATTGACATGCAATTTGTTTTAAATGCTGCAAGACAAATCTCAATGGCATAGCTATACCAACCTAGGTGATCCATTAGGATGGATGGCTGCACCTCAGTTGGATCACCAATAAGTCCAAATCCCTAACAGGACTGGAATTGGAAGAGAAAAACAAAAAATTAACCTACAGGGAATTCTCGTCACCAACCTTAAGAAGATTGGATTAGGAATACTTAAAAGGGGTAAAACATGTACGTTTGACAGACCGCTACCATGCAACACAAACTTATCACCAAACACAGAGGATGGAAATGGTAACATTTAAAGAGGGGTGGGGAAAGCCCATACCACAAAAAAAATCCAGATAGTTGAACTAAATATTAAACAAATTAGCTGTAGTTTATATAGTATTATTTTGACCGCATATTAAAGACAGAGTGACCTAACGAGAATACTGAAAATAACATACACTGCATCATTTTATTGAAGGGAATGAGTGTACAATAAAGTGCATATTAAGAAAGTGAGGACTTGATCATTCCAACACAACAATTCTAGAAATTTGGATCGCATTCAGGATTGTGCTGACATTCGCGATGACACTTACGCACTTGAGGTCTATACGAGGGATCCATAAGCCGTACTAAAAATACAGCCTATTCACGCACATACACACCCAAAAACAATTAAAATGCAGCGCACTTCGTTGGGTGACGGTGGCACTTCAACACAGGTGTAATCCGATATGTACGCCAAGTCACTCCATTTTCGCACTAAATCAAAAACTGGGGAACACAACCGGAGCTACACACACATAATCCAAAGCCAGGCCTACCTCAAACACAGACATGACCGATGCGACTCGGGACCACAACCTAGCCTGTCCCCTGGCCAAAGCACTTCAAGGACCTTCCGTTCCGAACTCACTACCCGAATGAACGACCGATGAAACACGCGCAGGTTCAGGCACCGACACGAAGATACGCGATTCGCAATAAATGCGAGCACGAACACATTTCCTAAGACAATTAATGAATTACGTTGAGCAGCAGCAACGACCGAACTCAGTCTGCTCTCGGTGGAGACTCAGCCAGCAGTGGACGGCGAGAGTATTTTTGGAAAATATGACAATATTTCCCAGAATTGAGCCAGATTCGCACTCCGATTGGTCGAGCGGTTCACGTGATTTGAGGTTCGCGGCACAGCCACTGGTCACTCGAGCGCTACAGTCGCTTTTCGTACAACAAATTTCGGCGCAAAACCCGATAAATCAGCTTGGCATGTCACAGTAGCTGGAGTTAATAAACGGTTTATACAATTTTTAGGTGGTTCGAAGCCTCGAGGGTGCCTGTTACCGCACGGTCACCAGGAGAACGCGAATACGAGTGACGTCAAAACAATGCAGCCGACGCACGGCGGCGCAAGGCGGTGCGCAGGGCGTGGGGGTGGGGCGCCAAGTTCAAGCGCATGCGTGGTGGCGGCCTCGGCGACGAACCGCGAACCGCGACGAACAAGCCGAGGAGTGAGAAAGAGAGAGAGATAGAGAGAAAGGGGGGGAAGAGGGGGTGGGGGCAGCGATAATGATAACGACGACAAAGGTTATTCCAATTTTCCTCATGAGCGTAGCCCCTGTCTTTCGAGGGAGCGGATAAAAAAGCGCGAAATATGGTTCGGGTCGGGTCGGCAACTCTACACCCACGAGCGCCTTTGGCTGCACACTGCCCATTTTCAACGCTGAAACAATCTAAGCGTTCATCTGTTCCCTCGTTTCACTTTTCGAAACAACAATGGGCCTAAATCCTAGTTTGGAGGTGAGCCCCCACGGCCACGAGACCAGCGTCGTTGACGAGTCTGTAGCAGCATGTTCACGGCGGGGCGGGTGAAGAGTTACTACTTGGCGTCTGGAGGCCCCGGCGGTGACAGCCCGGCCGGTCAGCGGGGGCCGCAGGGACCCCTCGGGCTGTGGCAGACGCTGAGGCCGCCATGCGAGCGCCAGGGCCCGCGGCCCAGCACACGTTCAGCACAGGCGCCCCAGAGTCTCGTCGCCAACCTCAAGAAGACCCAGAGCAGCCTCCACGTCCCGCTAGGGGAAGAAGCTCCGGGCGTGCTGGGCACGAGGGCCAGGAAGTCTCGTTCGGTAGGAGACCTGTCGCACTACGCTAAGCACTTCAACAAGTGCAGGTAATGGCGTCCTGGCGTCCCTAGCTCTCTACGAGGATTGTGCTGGTGCGGGTGGTGTCGGATTCCCTAACGGAATAGTGTTGCGGTTTACCCCTACAGACGGGGCGGCCCGCTGCCAATGGACCGCGGCCCGCTGACGGGAGCCCTGGACGGAGCGCAGGCGCAGGGGGCGCCGGGCACCGCAGGGTGCGCCGCAGCCCCCGGGGCCTCCGGGGCACCCGGGGCACTGCGTGCGTGCCTGCTCCTCATGCTCAACGCCTGGCGGGTGCGGCGCGAGGAGGCGCGCGCGCTGCACGGCCGCGTGGACCAGATGAGGCTTCAGGTGCTGATCGCGACCTCCATGCCCTGCAGGCATCTGCATCCCTCTAACATCGTCTTCATACTCCCCGCAGGTGACCACCCTGCGGGCGCTGAACAAGCAGGAGGCGGAGCGGTCATGCCGGGCTCACCAGGACGCCGGCAGGGCGCGGGCGTATGGCGAGGCGCTGAGGCAGCAGCTTGACGCGCTCAGGACTGTACGGCAAGCCTAGCCTGCACGAGGTGCGTTGGGCGTGGGTCTCCGCCGGGGACTACTCGGTCTCAGTGTCCGCCACCTTGGTCCGCAGGAACACGAGCTCGTGGGCGCGGCCAGCGCGGCCCTGGAGGCGCGGGTGTCCGAGGCGCTGACCACCGTGGAGAACCTGCGCAACGAGCTGCGAGCGGCGCGAGAGGAGGCAGCCGCCTTAGACGGCCAGCTCTCCAAGGAGCGCGCCAAGCTGGCGGCCGCCCGCGAGGAGCGGACGCAGCTGCGAGAGCAGGTGCGAACATGTTCGGTCGAAAGTCAAAAGCCGTCAGACAGTTGTGCCCCTGTGGGTCCAGCGCGCCCAGTGGGGAGAGGGGTGACTCCACGTCCGGGTCTAGGAAGTAACGGGTGACGTCATCCGGTGGGGCGGCAGACATGCCCGTATATGGTGTGTCGGCACTCGCCCCCCGCAATCGCACGACCCGAGAAGTTCACAGGCAGCCGGGGGCGGCAGGGGGCGGCCGGGTGGCCAGGGGGAAGGGGGGGACACCTCGCCTCCAGTCCAAGTGGCGCCTTGAGTGGCGCCGCCGACGCCCCCCTCCCAACGCCCATCCCCAAGTCCCCTCCCCATGAGGTAGTCGGGGGTGGGGCTGGCGGCGGTCGCACGTCGGGATGGCTTGGCGCCAGAGACACTCTTGGTCATGATGTGTCACCGGCCATCGGCCTCGGTGTCGGCCTCGGTGTCGGCCTCGGTGTCGGCCTCGGCGTCGGCCTCGGCGTCGG
>NW_026267190.1:572259-573535 GCF_000697945.3 Frankliniella occidentalis | reverse complement strand
TTTCCCCCAACTCCTCATGTCGCCTTTTTCTCTTCCTCACTCGATCCGTTTGCATTATTTGCCCGATTCGGAAAGTCCGAGAAATCATGCTGGAGCATAAGAAACAGGAGTCAGGCAAAAATGCAAAGTTCTTCGCGGCTGAGACGATTGAGAGTAGGCGAATGTCTCTACTCCGCTCAACTAGTATGAGAAATGGATTTTCTTTCTACGTCAAATCAACGAAACATCTACGTTTGATATTTCTCACTGGGCCTATCCGTGGCAGACCAACGTTCCCTACAGTTTCCTCGGGGGCCGCTTATTGGCGTTGACTGCTACCCACATTCACCGGCAGCGCACGCCGCGTACGTCCGCCCATGTGTCCTGTGTCCTGTTCGCCATGACGTCCCCAGTGCGAGTGGGTCGCACAAACCACGCCATGCTCTGTGGGGTATGAATGCTGCATTGCTTGCAGACTGGGGTAAGGGGCCGACGTCTAGTGGTACCGCTTCTTGCCGAAGGCCGTCGATCGGTGCGTTCCGTGATAGGGCTCTCTGTGCTATCGAGGTGTGGTTGTTCTACAACACACTCTGAGCTGAGCGCCTTTCTCCTCCCTCCCCACCCTCTCCGGACGTGGAACTCTCTCCGGCATCGCGGCTGGCAGCTCCAGTAGGGTAGATACAGAAGGATACCCTGTGCATCTTTAGGCGTGGGCCGCATGCAGGAGGCGTGTGATGATGGGTTGCCCGCACTTGCTCGCACCGAGAAACTGGTACCCTTGAAACAAGGCGAGTGCGTTGCTTCAGCGCTATTTTTACCTCAAAAATACAAAGAAAATTGTCTTGAACTTCAAATGACGTCAAAATAAAGTAAAAAAATTCTTTAGACTGCCTTAGTTTTCTTGAAAACAATGGAAAAACATTCAACCAAGGTCAAAAATTACATTGTATTTTTTTATTTTTTAAAAACATTCTTTGGTTTAAGGATACCACTTCTGGGTGCGATATGCCCACGCGCGGCAGAGTGTAAAGGAAGAGGGGAAACATGGGGGTGAGTGTGGGACACCCTAGATTTCTGTAGACGCGAGATCGGATGAGTGCGCAGTAGAGGTAATGCTCTCGCACCCCAGCTGGGGTGAGGTGCGGGGGTGGGCGCAGGGTCAGGAGCAAGGTGAGCCGTGAGCTCCCGCCCCGACTGGGAGGGGGTCTGGAACGTTCTGTTATGAATGACCCGCTCGCTGGCGCCTCGCTGCCACCCCTTCCCGCCAGAGCCTCCGAGCCTCCCACTCCCTCCCTAT
>NW_026267190.1:566402-570928 GCF_000697945.3 Frankliniella occidentalis | reverse complement strand
CGGCGCGCTCGTGTTGCTAGCCGAGCCAGCCGCTAGCTCTACCAGCTCTAGCCGCGAGCGATTGATCGCGTGGAGTGTGTGGTGGTGGCAGCGGGCCGGGGCGGAGGGGGCCGGGTGTGGGCTGCACTCGCACGACGCATCCCCCGGACACGGCCAGTCGCCGAGAAAGTGACACTCTAACGCCACTGCTACCTGCGCGAAAGCGATGTTCTCGCAGCTTTTGAAAATGGCAAAAGAGCTGTATGTTGATGGATCGGAAATCAGAGAATGTTTGTTTTTAGACAGTCTCCAATACTGTGTCTACCAGAGGGTGAAGAGACCCCCCCCTCCCCACCGTCTCGCATATATAGCACATCGGCTCGCGGCGTCTTTTTATTTTAATAAAACCTAAAAGTCTGAAATGTAATACGAGGCCATGCTCTAAGCTTTGCACTGATAAGCGATCATCCGTAAAATACGACCGTCATTCTCCGTTTCTGAGACTGCAAAGTTCAGTCCCTGTAACCCCTCTAGCGCCTGATAGGTAGGCAACATCTGTTCTGCAGTGCATGCGTGCACTGCGGGTCGGCCTACCCCGAGTCTCGCAGGCGCCAGGCTTCCCTGATTTGCCCACTGAGTCGGAGGAAAGCGGAAAACGGACTACTTTCTGGACGATTCATAAGTCTTCAAGTATTCAAACGGTACACTAGAAATCCAAGTGTACGAATGTCGTACACCTGCAGGTGTGTGAAAAAATAACCCTTGTAGGTGAGCGACGAAATATTCACACATTTATAGAGAGTCACTTGCTCGGCGATTGGCCGTGTCCAGGGGATGTTTTTTTTCACACACCTGCAGGTGTGCAACATTCGTACACTTTTTCAGTGCATAAACTCGCACAGCGGGCACAGCTATGTTTGCACACTTGTAAGTGTTCAACCAGATACTGTTGAACCTTGAATTTTCAATGCTAATGACACTTTTAGCACGGAGTTACAGAGTGTGTTCGTTCGACACTCGGGGAGTGTTTAACGAGGACACGCTCATCATAGCGCCTGCAGTGCACTGGATATGCCAACCCGCCAAGCAGTTGCACAGAGCCGGTGGCCCGCCCTGTGCACTTGGCACAAAGAGCGTCGGCCCCTGCAGTAACGGCGCCATGCACTCTGCGTGGAAAACAGTTTTCTGGAGGGAGGAAGGGGAGGCTTTCTACCGGAGGTACGGAATACCATAACATGCTCGCGGAAAGTGTCGGTTTAAAATTAGCAGTAGCCTTTTCCATACCCGCAGTTTTATTTACATAGGCTCTTTGAAAGGTGACCTTCAATTTCATAGAAGGTCACGTCTCTTTTTATACTCCGTGCAGAGAAACACGGCGTCAACATCTTTAACCTCATCCGAGGTGTTGGCCACCCCAGATCCCGGGTGCCCCCACAATCACTGAGAAGGGGATACGAAAGGAGGGGTAGCCCCCCCCCCCCCCGCTGGAAGTTTCTTGCTGGTAATACCAAACGCCCCGCTTCCAGAACAGAAAAACTTTCAAAACATTCAAAAACCACCCCTTTCGGCCGACCTTACCGCCTGGGGTAGCGTACCACCTATCTCGTCGTAACCTTATCTCGAAGCCCACAAAGCCTAAGAGCGGTAGGGTGAAGCCGAGTGAAGCGCTCGGTCGTGAGAGCGATGTGTAGGCGGTACTGATATTCAAAAAGATGTGGTTCGGCCCGGGGTGGTCCGATTCTGAAAAAAAGGTACCCTGTGGAGAGGTGGGGGTGAATGTGCAAGGGGGTGGGTTTGTACACGATTTCGATAACGCCGTTCGAAAGGTTCGATTCCGTGACCCAGAAGGCTTTTTGCTCCGATTGCAATTGCATGTGGCTGAAGAGCAGGCTAACCACAATCCTCCCGTTTCCTCCTTTTCTCTCGTTCTTGAACTCTGACTCTATCCCAATTCCTGGTAAAGCAAGACTGGTGGGGACGGCTGGTGGTAATGGCTGTGTATGCTGGCTTACGCGAAATAGAATAAATTGCTTTTTATTTTTTATGTTTTCAAAAAAGTCTACTGGAAAGTGCCAGAGGTCGATTTGACTCTCCCGCCGGACTGGAAAGCTGCAGAGCTCGCCAGGAGGCCCTGGACCAATAACCACAGCACGCGCGCCAGCAGCCCTGGCCCCGGCCTCTTCTGGGATGCGGCCCTCGTTTGGCTGTTCCATGGAACTGGAGTAGAAACACTGGAACGGGCTGGGGCGGGATGGGGGGAGGGGGGGGCGCACGACACGATGCCCCCTCTCCGCCTGGACCGACTCCTCCTCCCCCACCTTGCTCCCTGCTCCCGCTCTCCTCCTCCGGGATATATATTCTGCGCCCCAGCTTCCAGGAATCATTGCTCCCGCCTCCCCCTTCCTTTGGACTCTCCCGCCGCCCCTCTCCTCCTCTCTCACTACCCCCTCAATGCCCCCTTCATAGCTTTGCTGTTCATCGAACGCCCCCCTCCCTTTCTCCTCTTCGCACTCCGATTCCAGGAAGCCGGCGCTGTTTGGAGGGGGCTGTGGTAGGGGGGCTGGGGGGGCTTTGCTCCGGCGGGAGTGAGTGGCGTGTGGCGTGGCTTGGCTTGGCGCGCCGCGAGCCACACCAGGGCCCCATAGTCGGATAGCCGTGGACCGCCATGGACCGCCCCGGGCCCCGCAGGGGGGGCTGGAAGTTAGCGTTCTTCCAGCAACAGCAGAGCGGGCGCCGCAGCTGTTCCTGGAAGCGGCGCGCGCTGCGAGGGGAGGGGGTAGCGGGAGGCTGGAGGCACAGCTGCGCAGCTGCGGGCGCACGCAGTGGCGCTGTCAACTCCGCGGCCAGCAGGTGCGGTGCGGTGCGGTGGGACGCGACTGGGATCCCCCACACGGGGAGCGGAGGGGAGGGGACCGGTTTGGACAGCGAGGGCGAGGAAAGCCTCCATGTCGTGAGACAGGGGGCCCCAGCAGCCGGGGACTCCCCGTAGTCGAGCTCAGATCTCCAATCAAATAAACCAGATCTAGTCCCGGAGAGGGTTAAGCAATTGTGGAGCAAATCCTGTGTGCAAACCATTGCAAACCTAAGCTGATCCTAAATTCACTATGCCGAAACTGATGAAAATTATTTGTATAATTTCTGGAAAGGTTCCGCAGATTTTACATGCGAAGTACTTCTTTTTAAGAGCTCGAAAAATTTCCCTTTCAAAAGTCGTTCTCTTAGGTGACCCGAAAGAACAGTGGGCGCCTTTCGGCTGAGCCAGAGTTCTGATCTGATTTCATCCCCCCTATTGAGTGAGACATGCCGGAACATGACAGTAGTAGACAACGACCCTGCAACGCACCGGGTAGCGACAAACCCGCCAAGCAGCTGGGTGGCATCGGGTGGCCCGGCCTGAGCGGCGGCGGCAAGGGAGAGGAGAGGCTGGGTAACGTCCATAAAAAGTTACGTCCGTTTCTAGATTCAATAGACAAACTGACGACTACAGGAGCTCCGCGCCTGCGAAACTTAACGTAGGCCACCGAGCTGTACACGGATGCACTAGAGGCAGTGATGGTGCCTAACCCACCAGGCGCTTTGATTGCTTGTGGAGGTTGAGTACTTTGGCAGGGCAGGTTCCCAAGGGCGAATAACGGACGCACTTTCTAAATGCCCCCATACCCGGCCGATAGGAGAATGTTTCGCAATACAAGCAGCCACCTGCCCCGGTATAACGGCAGCCGCCGCGTGCGAGGGGTGCAGGCCTGGGCCCGGGATTCCCCTGTTCCAGCTGAAGCTCGCCGCCCCTGCGTCTGCCGCTGCGCCCGCCCTGTCATCGAGGAGCCGCGCATCGCACAGAGGGGGCGGGGGATGCGGAGGAGTGCAAACTGTCCTCCAGAAATAGCCTCCGGCTTCCAAACATAACATGACGGGACGCGGAATCGGCATCACGGCCCCCGGCCCCGCGGCTAAAAATAGGGAGCATGTCGGTGGCCCGGCTCCGGCTGCACCCCCCCCCCCTCGACAAATAATAGGGAATATTACCGGACGGGTATAAATATAGCAGTGCTGGGCGTGGTGGGTGCCGAGCTTTAGTTAGACGACTTTGCGAACCGTGTCTGCGTGCGTGCGGCGGGGTGCGGCAGGGTACGGTGGGGTGCGGCGAGGCGAGGCGGGGCGGGCTGACGTCAAGCAAAATGCAAATGGTCGGTCCGGGCACGGAATGGGTCTAATCGGAAATGAAAGAAAAACGTCTCTTTAGCAATCGTGTTTACGTCGATCGCTCCGGCTAAGCGTCCTGTGACCAGTAACAAGGACTTACTGTTGGGTCAAAGCACATTCCAGAGTTGCGTGCAATATTGTAGACTGGAGTGTGTAGTTGAGTGATCTGCCATGGGTTTTCTCCAGGTGGAAGAGGGGGCGAGGCAGCTTAAGGACGTCGAGACCCTACTAGAGGCCGCCCGCCTCGACTGTGAGCGGTGAGTGCTGCGGGGAGCGCCTGTGGTCGGGTGGGTAGGCAACCCGCCGACACCGGCGTGCCGGTCGTCGCCTACCCCTCCAGGCGCCTT
>NW_026267190.1:564654-566352 GCF_000697945.3 Frankliniella occidentalis | reverse complement strand
GGGTGGGAGGGGAGCGCAAGGCCAAGGGCGCCAGCGGCGCTAGACACCGGCGTGACGAGCGGGCGGGGCTGCGGGGGCTGCGGGGCTGCCCATAGCGCAGGTGGATGGGCGAGTGGAGTGGGGCGTCAGGGGAGAGTTCTGCCGACGCCGACATCCCGGCCCTACGCGGTAGGCCTGGCCTGTGCTCTGGACGGAGTCGGGGCTACCTCCAGTAGTTTTCATCCACCTGCTGGCCGCCCTTCGGCCCCTTTGGCGTGGCGGGGCGGGGCGGGGTGCATAGCGCTTGACGTCAGCAAAAGCCCGGCCGCCCCGGCCACGGACTGGACTGGAGGCGACCTGCCGACTTATCGCACAGCGTTGGAAATAGTAGCAGGCTTGTAGTCCTCGGTGGCCCGATAGCTCCCCCTCCCCTAAACCGGCACCGTGGCATGGCAATGAGAGGGGAAGACACGCCTATCGCTCTAAGGGCTCTAAAGCTTTCTATCCCATACCGATACAGGGTCGTCTAGAAAATACGTCCGTTTTTAATTTTAGATTCATAGGGCAGCACCGACAGCACAAAACGAGGAGCTCGGAGGCGCCTGCGAGACTTCGGGCAGGCCAGCCCGCAGTACACGCATGCGCAGCAGTCGAGATGTTGCCTACCCGTCAGGCGCTAGGCGAGCATGCACAGTGTTTTAGTGGTGGTTTTGGTGGTGGTATAACAACAGGCTGAACTTGAAAGGTTCATAACGGCGAGTAACGGACGTCGAACTCTCTGGGGATCCCAATTCATTCTCACTTATGGGCGTCAGACTAGGTCTCGAGTTTGGCTGCAGTCGCCACATGACGACACGCAGCCCCTATTCCCTTTCTGCTCTTTTCTCCCATCCCTTTAAACAACCCCCACACACCTCTCCGCCCTCTAGACGTATCAAGAGCGCGCACCGGCGGCATAGGCCGCCAGGCCGCCTGTAGAAGTCCCTAAAGGTCACGCGGATGGCGGCGAGGTGGCCGGGGCCGGGGTGCCGGGGGTCCGGGCAATAGCCGGACACGCCGCCCGCCGCCCGCCCGGCCCGCGCCGGCGCACTGCTCGGAGGCGCTGGGAGACAAACCCAGGGCGATTTGGTGCCGCGTCCCGGCTGAATCCTGTGAAGGGGTAAAGGGTTTGATTCATTTCGGGTGCAACTGCGTGATTACTCCCTCAATCGGAGCAGCCTAGTTAGAAATTCTTTGTCAACAGCGACAGCCTGTTGTTGGCGTTCTGCATCCGCTGCCTCTGGCTGATGAACGTTTGCTTTGCTACCCCAAAATGCTTTAATTACTTGTACTGTCAATTGTTTTCGGGTCGCGTTTCACCTGACGTCGTCGATAGCTGCCGACACCGGCAAAAGAAAAGCACTAACAGTAGGTCAGTACGATGGCGAAGAATTGTGCAACTTCCGACGGCCTCAGTTCTTACAGTGTAGCAGGAGGGGAAACCCCCGTGTGCTCCAGGGCGTGAGCTGCGTTGGTCACCCCCGGGCCACCGTGCCTTGATGTCGGTGAAGGTGAAAGGTGAAAGGTGACGGGCCCGCCAGACCCCCTCCCCCCCCAACCTCTCCTTTCCGGCTCCCCCTTCCAATCTCTGTGCAATCATACCTCTCAAACACCTATTGGCATTCCCCACTTCTCTTCACACTTCCGGTGTGGTTCTACTGACTTTCTTGTTACGAAAAG
>NW_026267190.1:548387-556239 GCF_000697945.3 Frankliniella occidentalis | reverse complement strand
CCTCTGGTGTCCAGGGCGAGCCGCTCCGCAGAGGCCAACGGCGAGGAGCTGACGAGGATGTCGGCGCGCTGCCGAGCCCTGGAGGAGGCCCTGGAGGACGAGCAGCGGGCCGCCCAGCAGGCCCAGCAGGTCCTGGCCGACCACTCGTAAGTCGGGCAAGGGAAGGCGCATGATGGGTGATGGAGCCCTCCTCGATGAGGGTATTCTTGAGGAGGTCCCGCCTCACCGAGAGCATGAGGGTGTACAGCTTGGAGCTGGAGCGCACTCGCGCTCTGCTGGCGCTCGAGAGGACTCCCCGCCGCTCCGTGTGCCGACTCCTGGAGGTGCTCAGGGTACCCCTGGGCTTGCTGCAGGCCTTCTACCTTGCAGTGTGCCCCTACTCCACGTCTACTGCCACGAGGAGCCTGTGATACCGATTATTTTTCAAATTTCTCGAACCATTTATTGGATATACGCTGCTTCTATCCGGCCATATTGAACAGTGATTGTTGGACTTTAGCCGGTTTTAATAAGGGTAATGATGGGATGATTCACACAAACACACAAAAGAAAAATATTTTTGTTAAATTATATCACTTTAATATTTTTATGCATCTCCTGCACAGTGGAATTCTGAGATCATGTACATCTGTAATAGAAAGAAACGTCATTCTTCTACTTCCGTCTGTTGTGCAGAAAGGCAGATAAGACTACAATACAAGCCCTATTTATTTATAAGCCCCTGTTGATGGATTAATTGTTTTACTTTGTATTTTTATAATTTTCAATTTAGAGCACTGAATAATTGGTTATGAAAGGAATGGTTATAGTGCTTCAGTAATAGAAAATGGCTTTCTAATGACAAAGACAGTATTGCTATATTCAGAAACTTACAATTATTATGAAAAGATGCATAATATATGCAAGCACTTGTACTTTCCATTGTTGTTTTCAAAACACCAGGAAATAAAACTTAGTAGCTTTCTGTTTGATTTCTCAAAACTACAACACTCCAACGCCCATAGTTCCAACACAAACACCACTTTTTGAAAGGACGGAGCACAGATACTGTGCATTAACCATGAAAATAGTAGAAATCACAAACATTTCAACAATCTCTTAAATTTAATGAGATTATGTATTGTGCCAGACTTAGACTTCAGAAATTTAGGACTAACCATTTCAAAAAATGTTCTTAGCTTATCATTCTACTGTGCGCCACCCATCCCATACATTTCTTTTTCTTATCAACTTGAATGAGATGCAAAACAGTATATAAATTGAGACCATGTCTGTGAAAAAAATCATACTGTACACACATACATACACACACACTCACATTTCTCAAAATATTGTAGTAAAAGATGGTAGAAAAACATTTACACCTGGATATAAATGCACAAATTTTCAAATTCATGTTTGTTATTTTGTTTTGAAAAGTATTGTCAATGATGGAATGTTTCTGATATGCCTATTATTTTCTTAAACAGCCTCCAAAAAAAGAGGTAATAACCACAAGCAAATCTGAGCAAAAATAAGGGACATTTCTAATTAAAAACTAGACTTTCGGTAAAGAAAATTTCTAAGGGTGAATAAAAAACATAACAAGTGAGCCAAGAAAGGGTACTTTCACAGACTAACACTCTGAGTATCAAGAACTACCACTTTCAATAACATACATATTACCAAGAATACCAACGAGAAGAGAGATAACTCTTATTCTCTCACAACTTTTTCACCGTGACAGGAAAATGAAATTTCATAACCCTGCCACAATTGGTAAATTAGCCCCCAAGTAAATAAGGGCCTTTTTAAAACATCTATTCTTAGGCACAACCATGATCTTAACAATAACAGCAGAGGAGCTTTGATCTTACTAATTTAAATGTATATTTCTTAACAATTGAACAGCAAATCTATCACAGTTATTTATCTATTCAGCTACCCTATCATCCTGATCGTTTACTCCAATGTGGATAGGGAGACAAGGAAGGATGCAGTTCATATTACCGAATTAATCAGGAAACAAAAACTTGATTTTGCAATAATCTACAACCTATTTTATATTATACAGCAAAATACAAAATTTGAGAGATCCATTTTTCAAGTCAATTTGTGTAGCATAGGAATGTCTTGAAAACCCAGAGTGAAAAGTGGTTTTGAAATTATTATGAATGTTAATGACTAGAAAATATGCAGGAAAGAGTGTTTTAATGACTAGGCTTTGCCCGGGAATCCACATACATAAAATTGAGGCTATGAGTGGAGTTTGTAATAATATCTGTCATAGAATGAAATATTGATGATTGTGTAGGTAAAATAATATACCAGATGAACCCTGCATTTGAAATTAATTATATACAAGAATGTTTAAAAAGGCTTATGATGATGGCATAGCATGAAGTTTTGATGTATCGTATCAATGAGTCTGGTCCCCTCAAATACTTGAAAAATCTATCTGTTTTCATAAAACAAGATGGCTGACTTGAAAAATGTTGGCTAAGGCTTAACCAATTCTCTCCACCAATGTCACCATGTGCAAGGAGCAACTATAGGCCCTACAACCTGCAACCACAAAGGGTTTCTAGAACAATACAGAGAGCATTTTACAAAATATTTTTTTTTGGAAAATATAATCAGTTTGACACACCTGCTGGCAACAATTGCAATGTCAACAAATAAAATACTGAGCTACTCTTGATTCTAAAATGAGTTAACTAAATCATCACAGCCCCTATAAAATTCATCTCAAGTTACAATAAAAATCTCATTATAATAAATATCATAAAAATTAAAATAAATTCGTCCTTAAAGACATCAGACAACTCGGCATGTTCTCTAAATATTGTGCAAACCAAACTACATGAACAATTACCAGTAGCATACATCTATCATGGACACCAGACAACTCCCATAGAGGAGCAGAAAAAGATGGTAGTAAACACCAAACTGACATTAGTAGGAGTAGTAGAGTCGACAATGTAACCAGTGTGATCCATTTGACGCAGTAAAATGACCTCTTGTTTCTGTTTGATAAATTCTACACTTCAAAATGCAGTCTACAAAAAACATTAAGGTAAGTTATGTACGGCCCTTGCTTATAGCATCTAAAAACAAATTGTTATTGTATATGGTAAAAAAATTGCTATGACATAGATTTTAGCTTGTTACAATCACGTCCTGCTTTCCATTAAGCAATAACAGATATTGGATATTAGTTTAACATATTGACTGTAGCACCCCTTCGATAGATAGATAGATCGATAGATAATGCCATTAAGGGGAGACCCAACTGAAAAATTGCTGGTGTTCGCCATAGTGTAACAATAAGAGTTTATGGTGGATTTGCATACATGGATCCAGATAAGTATAAACCATTAACACTTCCTATAGTCTGCATAAACAATTTGCATCATGCCCAGGCAAGTTTTTATCTCTATCTTTATGGTGAATCTTGGTGAACCTGCAAAACCTCTACAACAGAATAGTATATTTCTTTGATTTTGAAATGTCTCATGCAGGATAATTTTCAAGTTATCAAACCGTGAGTATGCCCACATTTTCGTTGATTATCTAACCACAAACCTTGACATCGGTTGTGTAATCAGGCTAGTGGTTCTTCTGTAACAACTTAAACAAAGCAAGAAATTGAGAATTTTCCACAAATTTATAATTTATGAACTTTGGAGCAGGCCTGCCTTGCCTAGGCATAGAAATATGTGAGGTACAAAATTTTCCAGCAATGTTTAAACTCAAGAAAATATAACCAAAGAATTCTAGGGCCAAAGTTATCCTGCATGAATTTTTTTTCCCAAACACTGTTTTTCATTTTAATTTGACTTCTTACCTTCTAAAAACGAAATTGTACAGTTTGATCATGTCAGAGATGGTTTCCTACACTCTTTATCACACGACGAAGCATAACGAGCGCAAAGTTTTCCTTTGGCATTTTCAGTATGGTCTCTCTTTAAACTCATTGCATAAACTTGATTATTAGTGCCAGCTTTAAAACAGTCCAAAACCTTCAGCCCCTTCATTTATTGCAATACGTAAGGCCTTTTCAAAGTGCTCATAGCTTTCATATTCTGGTAGACAAAGTTGGTTGAAACTGGAACATAGAAATAGAATATTAGAATAAATATTAACAGAGCAATAGTTCAAATATCTCTTTCAAATACTTGTGATCCACTCACCATGTATGTGCTGTTGGCAAGGAACCAAAAGTCGGCGCAGCTGTAATTTGGAATCTAGGGCTAAGTTCTCTAAATCCTCCAGGGGGTAATTGAGAACAGCCAGTAGTAAATTGCAATAGTCGAGCCATTTCCTCTTTTGTGAAATTAGAAACAGCAGTCCAAAACCATTCTAATGACCTCCGGAAATCGGCAGATCCTCCATTAATTACGTGATTGGCTTTGAAGTCCGACACATTATATTCTTCGGTTCCACACAGCAATAACTGTTCAAAATAAATTTAATTCAAAATAAGGTTAAAATACTTATTTGATTCCTAAATACAGAGAAAATTATTTTTATCTTACCTCTAGTTCATTTTCATCAAATATGCTAAGGAGGTTGTCTGGCACAAGATCAGTCAAACCTTTCAGGAATGCCTCTACCTCATCCCTTACACTTGTTGCCAATCTATATTGGGCAAGCGCATCTAAATATTGTTGCTTGGTTGATTCTTGAACACGAATTTTGGATCCATTGGGAATCAGCTCTACAACCTGTTACAAATAAGATAGTAAATATAGATAGATGATATATTGAAAGAGTTTAGAAAATGTAACAGTTAAAACATACTTCAACGAGTTGACCAGCTCTGTCATATTCTTCTTCTATAAAGTAGAGATCCATCTCTTCTACATCATTCTCAAGAATGTATTTGATTTTGCTAAGGTACAGCTCTGGATCATCTTGCTCGAAGTACTATAAAAAGACATTCAAGTTTAAAAATAAGAAATGCATTTATAGCATCTTGGTAAATGTATAATGAACAAATGTGGGTAATAAATGCTTACTTTGTAGTGAACTCTAAGTCCAATAATTTGTGCAAGAAATGACCGAGTAAAACGAGCTCGCACCATTTGTCTATAAACACCGCCCAAGGAAGACTCATATAAGCACTTTCCGACAATACGTCCAGCAAATTCAAGATGTTTTAATTTCAAATGTGGAGGTCGTCTATGAGCAGGGGTGGGATGCACAAGGGCTTGCTGGTTGCTAGATTCACTGAATGCTGTGAAAAGCTTGTTTCTTGAGTCAAATAAAGCAGCACAAACTAGCTCAAACCATTCACGACGAACTCCACCCCAGTCAATACCCTGCTCCCCAATAAATGCCACCTCAAAATTTCTGCACCAGTCACTAACAGAGAAGCTCTTCGTAACTTTCATAGACTGAAAAAATAAAACACATTGTAAATCTGGTTGGAATTGTTGAACACAGAGGTATAATACGTATGTAACATAATAACAGATCCTTGGTATACTTACAGATTCAAGCAGCTTTTCACGCTGCACTCTTAAACTCAGTTTTTCATGGAAATGTTTTTGATGCATTTTCCGTACTTCATGATAGAAAAAGTCCCTCTTATCTTTGAATGTCTCAGATCCTCCTACAGATATAAAAAGTAAAAATAAATTACCAGTGATAAAAAATAGTAAAATAACTCAAAATGAGAATTGAACTTATTTTTTAACTTGCCTATGTTCTTGAGTAGAAAATGGGTGAATGTTGCAGCTAAAACATTTCTATCTCTAGCAACCAACTCTACTTTTGGTTGAGAGCCATCATCAATAATAAATCCCGGAAGACCAGAGTGCTGATTGTTGTTACCAAGGTAATTGAACTGTAATCATTCACATTAAAAATCAGAATTTTAAAAAAGAAAGAAAACACATAACTGTGTTCATTAAAGGCAAAATTTGATTTCGTACTTTTGTTGACGGACACAAGCGGAAAGTGTACAGCCTCTTAGGGAAAAACTTGAAAACATAATCTTTAATTGTGATTTGCTTGGGAGAGACATAACATGCAACCCGCCTTGGCTTAACTAGTCTGTCTCCATTCAAGCTGACAAGTCGAGCTTCATAACATATGTTATGATTTTTTGATGCAACATTCTTGTACACCAAGTTTGCATCATTACCTATCAAAAATAAATAGTTATGAATATGTTTTTTAAGTGTGAGGAAAGTGGTACTTAACAACACAATTACTTATTTACCTGATAGAACCAGAATATCAAATTCTCCATTGTGAAGAGGTACACTATTGTAACTCACACATGCATGGTAGCATCCCTCAGGCATGATACAAACAACAAGTTCAATTCGGGAAGTAAAAATATCATATTCCATATTGATAGAACAATCTTCAGCAGGTTCTGTACTTCCAACCTGCCCAAAAACAAATAGAAACTTTTGAATAAAGTACCACACAAAGGTTTATGGTGGTTATTTAGCAAGCACACTCCATAGTTGATTTTTATACAGCTTTCTTATGTTTGTAGAAACTTACTGCAGTAATGTTCACCGTATATCCTGATAAAGGGTCTTCCTCATCTTCAAATGTGCACAGGTTGTTGAATTCATCTCTTGGTTCTATATGCAATGGATAAGGTGTTTTGGCTGTACACACCACTGTAGAGCTGTGCCGAACAAATACAGTATTCCTTGGATTTGGTGCACCTTAGAAGGAAAAATTAAAATGAGAGTATGAAGAGAACGGACCTACTTGGAATCTTTTATACTTGTCAACTGTCTTACCTGGAAGAAACTTTTTTTGGAAAGGACTTCCCTGGACATGACAATTTCCTACCAAAACAACAATGCGATAGACACCAGCATGACGCACAGTGAATTTTACTTTGGCAATGTTGGCCTCTGATGGCTCAGTGCCACCTAACTCTGATAAAGTGGCTACACGTCGAATGCCTTCATTGACCTCCACAACAAGACTATCTGTATCACATATTGGATACGGTTGTCCATTTCTTTGGTAAAACTGTATCAAGAAAAATTTGATGTAGGAAAAATTTGATGTAGGAAAAATTTGATGTAGGAAAAATTTATCAAAATAGAAAGTTTACACAAAATTTATTTGAAAAGACTTACCCTGACAGTAAAAGTTACTGTTTCTCCAACAACTGCTGGTTCATCCCACTCAAACGTTACCGTGCAGTTAGAGGGCAGAAGGTATTTTCCTGTGACATATTGAAGAAGAGATGTCTTTGCTTCTGGAGCAAGAGAGGGTTGGGTCATGGCGGCCAGAGTAACCAGTCCCGCCACTGAGACTGATACAACCAGCATCCCTCCTGCAAAGATTAGATTATAGTAACACATTGTTATATTTTGAAGACTGATGAGTTCAATTAAGAGGCACTAAGAGGCATTTAATTTACCCCAAGTCCAGGCATCTTCATGCTGGCTCTCCTTAACTACACCTGACCAAAGTTCTGTCTTTAGCCATTCTAGCTGATCTTTAGATGATGGGAGTGTCTGTCGAGCAGCAGACCACAAAGCAAAGTCTTTGCCGACTAACTGCTGTGCTCTGTTGTCTTCAAGCCAGTATACATCCTCCAGGGCTGTTACATCAGCATGTATCAGCCTGTACATTAAAATATAAATAATAATTGATCAAGTTATTTTTCTTAGTAAATTTATATATCAACCAAAACCGTTAACAAATTTTTGATTGCATATTCTCACCTGTGGTAGTATTGTCCAAGGCCGAGTTGATTTAACCACCTCCTAAGAATGAGCCTTTGTCGCAGAGAATGAGCTGCTCGTTGCAACCTGGCCTCGTCATATTCGGGAAGTTCCGGAAAATCTGGGAGTTCAGTCAAAGTCGCGCAGCTTACCAAACTCGA
>NW_026267190.1:538614-541642 GCF_000697945.3 Frankliniella occidentalis | reverse complement strand
AGAAGATTGATTTAATTTACTTTTTATTTGTGTTTCTTTTAGGACAGTCAGATTTGGACTAAGACAAAAAGATTCATTTGCATACTCACTAATATGAAGATTACACGCAACCCCAAAGTTAGTGCAACGTAACCGCTTGAATTAGACTGATTCAAAAATGTACTTTCCAACCAATGTCATCATTACAATAGCTTGAATCTAGGATTTTATACCTTATAGTATAAAAAAGGGATAAAACAATTGTTGAAAATGGTCCTAAAGGTAGTTTGTAAGACATATTACCAGAAATAAATGTTTATAGTTGGCGTTACGTTTGGATCCCAAAGTTTGCGTTGTGCCTAAGATATTTTTTCATTACTTTGAAATTGCTGACACTACTCAGAGGGCTGTCTGTCAGTTTTGAAATAATTTGAATCGCTAAGAAAGTTGTTAATAATTAAAGTTTAAAATGTTTATGTATAATTGCAAATAAACTTGACAGTTATTCATTATAACTACCAACCTATTCAAATATCTTTATTAAAAGATATCAATTTCATACTTTTCAAAATAAAACCACAAATTGCGCCCGAAACGTACCCAAACCTGATAACTGGCTGCATCAACTTAAGGGAGTGCTGTCAGGAGTGCCCTTACCCAACATGTTTAGAAAACCATGCCATGACAGAAATATGATAGACTAAATAACTACCTTGTAAGTAGCGGTAGTTTGTATAGCAGAAGCCAGTAGCGGAATTCATTGACACCAAACTTGGCACATACCTTCTTCAATAGCATTTTACAGTATGCATCCCTCTTAAAAAGGCATGGTCTGAAAAAGACATTTTTACCCAAATGACTACATGTAACAAAATATTTATTGACAATGTGGATTTAGGAGAAAATATTGAACCAAACCAATTGCAGAAGTGATTGTGTAGTTAATTTAGTTTTATTTTTAACTATCATTACTTGAGCTGATTTCACGTTGTAAAACTGAGGAAATAAATATCAGTACTAATATTATCAGAAGCAATATAGTTCCTAAATTTCTCAAATTTTGTTTGCATTGTCAAAGTTATTCAGAGTTCCATATCTTTAGAAAACTGTAGTCACTTTCTTTCTTTGTAACACCAAAATCATTCACGACATAGACATTTATGTGCAGAGTTGAAGCAAAATGCAGAATCATTTTACGAACTTTGTTCGGAAAGTTCATTTTTGAATTGTATCTGATGCTACGTTACATATAAATGGTTCTCCCTAGTAATGAATTCGGTACAGTATCAAGAGAAAGAGTATAATTTAACAGTTACATTAAGTCCTTTTATTCTATTTCGGTTCAAAAAATGTTAGTTTTGGAAACCTTTAGTGTTCATAACTTTTAGCGGACTACATAAAGTTTGAGGATAACTGAAAATTCTCCAGAACTTACATTTTCACACATACATAAATTAAAATCGCTCTTCTTTGTTTGTTAAGTCATACTCTTTCTTATTAAACCAAAAGCCTTTCGTAAGGGAAACGCATTTATAGAAAGCAAAGTTGAATCAAATATATACTATTAAAAAAACTTTCTTCTTTCTTTGATTAGACATACTCCTTATGCTTATGTAAAGAATCAAATTATTGTGTCACTTTGAGTTACACATGAAGTCTGTAGATTGTCAGAAACGAAACACTTAATGAGGTAAACAGGTTTGAAGACCCGCGGTCCGCGGTCCAGGATAAAGCATTGCCATAGCAGGAAAAGTTCCACTCACATTGATTTATAGATATTTGCGGCTACAATAATGTTTTATCTCTTCCAACTAAAAACGCGTTGCAACAAAATTTGAGACGCTCATTTTTGTTGTCTAAAAGACGAAATTAAATAAATTGGAGGTGACAGTAGTGACACTTGATTTTGCCCGTAAGAGTTGGCACTTCTGCTCCACAGTCACACACTGAACAACTAAAAGTAGGAAGGCGTCGTTTAACGGTTTCTTGTTTTCAACTACTGCGACAAGCGTCTCTCCAGTTTTCGTCATTAATTTTTGCTTCCTTGCAATATTGAGCTTTACTGATTGTGCCCGCAACGTTAGTAAGTGTAGTGCCTTGTTTCGCAACTGAAGTGGCGTAACTGCAGCAAGCATTTTCAGTATGTAACGCCGCCTAGCCTCCTAACCTCCCTCTCTTGGTGGGTACTTATAGAATTATTGTGTGTTTTCTTCAAGACTGCCTTACTTGTGTATTACATCTCTTTCTTGTCAATGCAGATACGAGTGTGCTGTTCTTCGCACTTCAGAGCAAACAAGAAAACTTTATATCCTCTGCTGTGGATTTTTTGGATTGATGTGCATTGTCAGCACTTGGTATTTCGTAGTAGGCCTAATTTCTATTCTGCTGCTGCTCTACAAATAAGGTAACCAATGAATTCTTTCAGGTTCTGTTTAACTACTCAAAGAAATATTTTCATATTTTAAATTATTACTGATTCAGGGACAACCCAGTGTGGAATCTCACCAAATTAAGGCGGACTGCTCAAACTACTTCAATACAGGTATTAAACATTTCACATCAGTTTTGCTCTGCATGCATTTCTTCTCAAAAGTATTAATTCTTTTACTTCTATTAAATCAGGTATCTACAGCCACATCTGCTGTGCGAGTCATGTTCACTGAATAGAGCAAGTTTGCTGCAACAAGACTGTGGTAATCTCTACGCAGTGAGGCTAAATAAGACAAGGAATATATTTGTAGCAGCAAAGTCGCAATGTAAGTACCTCATATTTCATTTCATCAACATAAATTCAATCTGAGTTTCTTTAATCACAAATTCTGTCTTTGCAGGGATAATCACCATTAATTCCTTCAATCACCAGCCAGCAAGAGAGATATTTATATTTCATAGTTCCTGTTTTCTTGTAGGTGATTCTTGAATATTTTGACCTGCGAATTCGATGTTGGTTTTATGATCTTTGCAATGCTTCAACAATTTGGCGGCTTCTGTTATTTATTTTTGGTTTGTATTAAAACAGCAGTGTAATTTTAACTTGACTTGTTTAACT
>NW_026267190.1:537991-538564 GCF_000697945.3 Frankliniella occidentalis | reverse complement strand
CCTGTACATTAAAATATAAATAATAATTGATCAAGTTATTTTTCTTAGTAAATTTATATATCAACCAAAACCGTTAACAAATTTTTGATTGCATATTCTCACCTGTGGTAGTATTGTCCAAGGCCGAGTTGATTTAACCACCTCCTAAGAATGAGCCTTTGTCGCAGAGAATGAGCTGCTCGTTGCAACCTGGCCTCGTCATATTCGGGAAGTTCCGGAAAATCTGGGAGTTCAGTCAAAGTCGCGCAGCTTACCAAACTCGAAATACCTGAACATACAGTAATACAAAATAATTAAGCTAATTCATGAACACGAAAAAGATTTGTCAACTGCCGAAACCCGGGATTGAACCGGGGACATTTAGATCTTCAGTCTAACGCTCTCCCAACTGAGCTATTTCGGCGCCCATACAACACCTCTACGTGTATCACATGACGTCCACCGAGGGGGACCCTCGGCCTTCGGCTCGGCTTCGGGTGATAGGCCGAGGAGCCGAACACTGACGTTATCTAGCATTGGGATGGACAAGGGGAAAGGAGCGTATGTAACATAATAACAGATCCTTGGTATACT
>NW_026267190.1:536941-537495 GCF_000697945.3 Frankliniella occidentalis | reverse complement strand
GGGGGGGGGCAAGTTAAGCACGTTAAGCAGGTTAAGAACGTTAAGCACGTTGAGTACGTTGAGTTTGGTTGAGTAACGTTGAGTAACGTTGAGTACGTTAAGCACGTTAAGCATGTTAAGTACGTTAAGCACGTTAAGCACGTTTAGCACGTTAAGTACGTTAAGCACGTTAAGCACGTTAAGCACGTTAAGTACGTTAAGCACGTTAAGCACGTTAAGCACGTTAAGCACGTTAAGCACGTTAAGCACGTTGAGTACGTTGAGTTTCGTTGAGTATACACGTATACACGTTATACGTTATAACGTTGGGCAACGTTGAGTAAGGTTGAGTACGTTAAGTACGTTAAGCACGTTAAGTACGTTAAGCACGCTGTCGTGTGCTGTATGGTTGAGATATGTAAGGACTAAAAAGCAAGCAGTAAACAAGCAAGTGAACTCGGGACATACATTTATAACATCCTGAGACGCAAAACACAGCAAGAGCAAGTAAAAAGGGAATCGATCCTGCCAGGAGAGAATGGAACTTATTTTTTAACTTGCCTATGTTCTTGAGT
>NW_026267190.1:533134-536891 GCF_000697945.3 Frankliniella occidentalis | reverse complement strand
GAATATCACTTATTGGGGGAAATCAATTACCATAATGGGAGGTTTGGGCAGCGCCGCCAACCTGGCGGTAGCTTGGAGGGGGACGAGGGCGGAAGGGAGGGGGGAGCGCGACTCGACGAGGCCCCACCCGAACGCATGTGATACAACTAACGGGTCTCGAGGGCCCTCCTTCATCAGGGGGTGTAGCTCAGATGGTAGAGCGCTCGCTTAGCATGCGAGAAGTACGGGGATCGATACCCCGCACCTCCACTTTTGCACACGGCGGTGGCTGGTGCAGCTGCACTGTACAAAATACTTATTCAACCGAAAAAAATCTGTTTTGAAATGACTGTTTTGTTTCGTTAGTTTGAAATTCAAACAACTCGGAAACTCAACCCGAGCAACAATTGTTATTTTATTAATGTAGCTGTTCTTTAGCAAATATTATTTTCACATTACGAGACGATTTTGTAGTGCAACAACACAAACATGAATATGTAAAATTTAATATAATACAAAAAAAAAACAATTCTGTTGGATTTAAACATTATTTTTGAAGTCAGGCGCTCGCCACGCTGCGCGCCCGATGGGTGGCCTACCCTCACGGCTGACGCCGCGCCGCACATAGCACGCACTCGCAACTCGCACGACGCCAGGCCAGGGTCGCGCGAGGTGGGGGCCAGCGTGGCCACCCGGGGGCGCCCACGGCCGGCGGGCCTACCTCAGGGGCCTCTAGACCCATCGATTGTCTTTCGGCCGAACGCCGCCCCTATGCCGCCCCATCCCCGTCCCGCTGCCTACATATATAACCCCCTTCAATTGGCGCAGCCCTAAAACGCGCTGGTTGCCATGGCGAGGGCATGTTGGCTGATCCGACTCAGCGCGCTGAGCCCTGCGACGGCTGCGGTCGCGGTGGCGCTGCAGTTCAGTCGCCGGGAGCAGGGAGCAGCAGCAGGACCCCTCTCGAGGCGAGGGAAGGCCCGGCGAGACGGACGCCTCTGCATTGTCAAGTCGCCCGCTGAACTCGGACCCCCGCCGCCACGCCCCGCCTTGCCCCACCGCGGCGGCGGACAACGACCTTATCGTTCGTTACGCGGCTGTCACGGCCGAGAGGCCCGGACCCCGGACCGCCGTGACAGGGCGGCCCGGCCGGCTGCAGCAGGCGACCGCGCGGCGGAATTGTACCGCTCGGGTGTTTGGCTGCCTTTTTTACGGTGCCGGTGCATGTGCGTCGGGTCCATTGCCCTCGCGTCCAGCGCTGCAGCAACACATCACTCGGGCAGAGCCGGACGCCTACCCCCCTCACCCTCTTCCTCCTCCTCCTCACTTCCACGTGTACGGCCGTGTGGTGGAAGCCACCACGTGAAGTTACATGCCGGGAGGGGAAGAGGGCACGGCGAATTTGTAGTACAGAGTACAGAGTTACAATTATTTCCCTATTATTTTTGTTGATGTTGTAAGGAAATTATCAGCTCATAAGGTTGATTAGTTCGTTAACGAGTAGTAAGTTCCAATGGGGTGCAAACCCCGGCCGTCGTGCCGCGCCGCGCAACGGGTGCTGCTGCACCGCGGCTAGACTGCGGACCGCGTAGTCGCCCCCGCGGCCCCGTGGAGTGGGAGCGCGAGTCAATGTGTCGTCTTAGTCGGGAAGGAAGAAGGGAGGGGGAGGGGAGGGGGTCATTGAGGTCGAGTGATTCAATCGGAAGGCCAGCCGGGTCGGGGGTCGGGCCGACCCAAGAAAGGTCAGACGCAGAGCACAGCGGAGCGCAGCGCATGGCGGCAGGTTGCTAGACCCGCGCGACGTAACACGGCCGCCCGAGCGCCCAGGAGAGTTTTTGTAAAAGTATAACAAAAACGAAGAACAAGAAAAGCGATAGTAAAAAATAAGACGTTTCGGAGAGAAAGACTTTTCCGCCGGGGCGGCGCGATAGTCGTCTCCGACATCAAGGTACAACGTAGAGCGGCGTGTTAGGGTGGGGTGGGGGATCGGGGCCCCCGGGGTCAAGCCGCTTAGCGCTAGCCGCCCTTTACAGGCGAGGGTGAGGGGGCGACGCTTGCGGTCCGGGGGCAGCCACTCCAGGGGCTCTAGGGCCGCCCCTCCCACCACACGGCAATGAGGGGGGGGGGGGCTTAAGGCTTAAACCAAGTCCCTCTTGCATACTCACAGGACCTACAGCGTTTAAAAAAAAGTCAGCTATGGATTAAGGAGCGACAGGCCGTGGTCGCCTAGCTTGCCAAAATGTTGGCAGTCCTTTCTCATTGCCAAATTTTGGACGTCTTTTGGAGGCTGCCAATTTTTGGCCTCCTTGCATGCCAAATTTTGGTCGTCTTTTTGGGGGCTGACAATTTTTAGCCTCCTTGCTTGCCAAAAGTTAGCCTGCTTTAAAAACGAAGCCAAAATTCGGCAATCAAAAAGGACTGTCAAAATTTTGGCAAGCTAGACGACCACGGCGTTAACAGTGAACGAAATATGCCAAGGTAAAGTCGTGAGAAAATAAAACTTGTGACGCAGAAAAGACAATAATACGTAGCGTTGCCCACTCTTTCGTGTTTTCAATTTGACAACACAACGGAATGTGAGAGTATCCCCGCCCCCTCCCTTTCCGGTTCTTTTCAATTGCCCGTCTAATAGAGAACGCGCCTAGAAAGGCATAAGCTCAGAACTTGGACCTTCAGCACAAAATAAAGTCGATTTCAAAGTTAGAAGTTGGATGCACCCCTATTCGCCTCGTTGACAGTATTTAGCACATTGACATTTCCCTTTGTTGGCAAGAGCCCCTGAAGCGCTGCGCGTGTATGGAAAATCAAACCACTCGCGTACCGCACTCAAAGTATTCTGACCGATGCCGATGGCGCATGCAACTTTGGAACGGACTCTAAAAGTTACGCTCCTTCTGTTGGGATCAAAAGATGTACATACATCTGCGCACGCTCCATTCCAGCTTGTAGCCCTCCCTGCCCTCCTGGCTCCAGCAGGAGGGCGCCTGGCAACCGGTGCATCGGCACGCCCGCCGCGCACAGCTGGCTCACGGGCCAGGCTACCTGCCGGGCGCTTCCCTCCCCTCAGGTCCGCGACAGAGCTCCCGCGACAGCGCGGAGAAAAGGGAGACTCGGACACTTATTTGTACGAATAGAGCAAATCCCCGACTTAGTGTCCTGGTCGTGACAACTGACTAAGTGGGCATCGGATTCCCGATTTCAGATATCGAATTTAGTCCTCGAACAGAGGTTCAACTTCAACGAGGGTTTTAACGACTGCTTGTTCATAGCGAACTGGAGCCACCCATTTCTCGGGTCACGCAGTCAGGCGTGATCACCACAATAAAGTCTTTTTTCCGGTAAACGAGAGAGCTCGAACACCGCACGTTAATAGCGATGTCCCAATTTTTAAACAGTTTTGGAAAAACCAGGATGTTCCCATGCATTTTCTTCCATAGGGCGTCTTGGCTTTTCCAAAACCGCTTAAAAACCAGGATGTCGTTTTTCCCGTGCGGTAACCAAGGAGTGACATTTGAGTGACACGTGAGTCGCCCTGTAGTACAGACCTGTTCTCTCCTTCCAGCCCACGCCACAAATCTCTCGCACTCTCTCTCTCTCCCTCCCTCTCACGCACATTTGCCCAGGGAGTAGAGGAATGCCGACGATAGCCATAAGGCGCGATAGCCCGTCAATCGACCCGTTTCCTCGTCACAACGCAGGCGCGTGACCGGCGTGACTTGAGATGACGAGCGATTTATGCGGTCAACCATAAAAAGAGATCGCGAGCGGGGCAACGGGC
>NW_026267190.1:527428-529369 GCF_000697945.3 Frankliniella occidentalis | reverse complement strand
GGAGGAGAGGCAGTACACGCCCTCGTCCGCCAGGCACTACGACGAAAGAGCGGGCACTGGGGCTGACGTGGTGGAGAGGAGGGGGGGGGGGTACTCCCCGACACGCCACAACACTTTATTCCGCATTTGGTGTGAAATTGGACCACGTCATCAACAAACGCCGTCTCCAAGGTGGGCACTGTCGTACGTACCTCATCGACACCTCCACACGAACTGTGGGGCAGGGCAGGGCAGGGCAGGGCAGGGTGGGGCGGGGCGGGACGTGGCTGGATGACGAACGGTCGCACGTGACGAACGCGTGACGCACGCGTGGGGCTGGACAAACAGGGCTTCGGCTTGAGGCGGGATGGCGCGGGAGCTTTCCATACCCGCTGGAGGGGAAGGGTGAAGGCCGGGGCGTGGCTGTGGCGGGGGAGCCGCCAGAGCACCGCTCAACGCAAACACCGACGCAAACACCAACTGCAAAAGGCGCGAAAAAAAGTAAACCTCCAATTCACCGTTCTATTTGTCAGTGCATATCTCTCTGCCCGACTGCCTTCCCTTCCCACTGGTTCTCACCTACTCTCCCTCCCCCTCCTTTTGTCCTTCCGCATAGCACCCCCGCCCCGCCGTTCCGTCTCGATCTCTTGCGACGTCAACAGCATAGCGCTTTGTTGCAGAGCCACTCGCGGAGGCGTTCACCCCCGGGCCGGGACTGCAGTGCACCGCTATAATACTAGAGATCAGAGCCCACCAGCTGCAGTGCAGCAGCGTGGCGCGTGGAGAACAAAAAGATCGGCAGTGCGAATGTAAATAAGTTACGACTGCAGCGGCCGTGCGGCGGAGGAGAGTGAACCGCAATGTGAAAAAGAAAACAACCGCGGGGGAAGTCTTGGAAGTAGAAAATGGAACGGGCGCAGCGGAATCTTCCGCGCCCCAAATGAGAATCAGAGCTTTCCGACAAAGTTCTATCTGGCGAACCGAGCCGAGCCTTCGTCGTACTTTTCCGCGACACAGTTCGGCGTTGTGTGCGTTTTATTGCGTGCCGAATTCTACGATACGAGTGCCATGAGAGCATTTGAAGGAGGCCGGAAGGGGGGGTCTCAGATTTCCACTCTGAACAGACCGAGGAACATACGCATAATCGAGTCCCATCTCGATCTTGACAACAAATTAACGTTTTGTAATGTAATGCGAGTTTTAGAATGGCCGATGACGCATGGACTTGCGCAGTTTACCCGCGAGGAAAGAGAATACTAAAACGGAGCAGCGAGTTGCGCAGCACCCGATGCCGACCAATGAGAGGGGGGCCCTGCCCTGCACCCTGCAGTGTCCCCGGCCAGGCCGGGCGGCAGACGGACGCGGGCCAATATGGCAAGGTCAAATCAGACTTGGCGGCCTTGGCTTGTAGCGCCAGCCAGAGCGCGCCGAGGCGCCCTCGATAAGGCATGAGGCGGCGTGTGGGGCCCTACCCGCCCCGGTCCGGCGGGGGTCACGGAGGCAGGGGACGGGACGGGCAGTGTGCGGAACGGGGTCCAATGCGTGTGAAACGGTCCCGCGGGAGGAGGACGGCGGCGGAGAGCCGTGAGAGCGCCAGGAGAGAGAGGTCAGCCGGACGGCCGCCGGTGCCTGTACCCGGTACCCTGACCACCACTACCCCCCCCGGTCCGGCGGGGGTCACGGAGGCAGGGGACGGGACGGGCAGTGTGCGGAACGGGGTCCAACGCGTGCGAAACGGTCCCGCGGGAGGAGGACGGCGCGGCGGAGAGCCGTGAGAGCGCCAGGAGAGAAAGGTCAGCCGGACGGCCGCCGGTGCCTGTACCCGGTACCCTGACCACCACCACCACCACTCCCCCCTCCTCTTCCCAACCACCGCGATGCCGGTCATCGCCGCCCAACATACGGACAAAAAAAAGGTACAAAAAATTAAGACTACGACAAAAACCACAGCTCTAAAAAAAA
>NW_026267190.1:520840-526997 GCF_000697945.3 Frankliniella occidentalis | reverse complement strand
ACTACTTCATTCCACACACCAGCGACACCAGCGTGTCCCAATGACTGATAACAATAAGTCAGAGGCGTTCTCTCTCTCTTCTCGTGGCTCTTGGCCCGTGAACCACAAACAGCATCCCCCGGGGCTGAGTATGGTCCATGGACTGCAGCCCACACAAGACCGACAGCGAAGGGATTGCAATCCCGCATCCCCCCGTCCCCTTTTCTCCCCTGCCGACAATCCAGGGAATGGAGGGTCCTTTACCATGCTGCAGGGGGATGTGGGACGATTGGCCAACTGCGAATGTGACAGGAATACTTTTTTAAAAAAGAACAATAAGATAATAACAAATATCGGCAAAGTCGATTGGAAAACAAACTTCCATTATCCATGTCACCTGCGAAAACAAGAAGCCGCCCTGTGAAATAAACAGAGCTGCAAAGCGTTGTGTCACACACAACTTGTGTGTGACCTGGTTGCACTCACGATGCACTCATGCCGCACCTCGCGGAGCACCTCGTGCAGTACCCACCCGAGGAGGCGCTGCTGGACGGGTGCACTGACATGCCGATGGAGTGGATCTCGCACGACTCTGAGGAGGAGTCCGAGGCCAGGATGGACGATGAGGAGGAGAGGCAGTACACGCCCTCGTCCGCCAGGCCGGAGGACGGAGCGTCGGGCGACAGGTCGGGGGAGAGGTCGCTCGACAGGTCGGACGGCAGGTGCAGGTCGAGGTCGGCCGGCACCACGTCTAGCACCATGGAGGTCGGGGTGGACGAGGCCCCGAGGTCGCCGACGGAAGGTCCTCCGGGAGCTACAGGAGGCTCGCCGGGGACCCCCATCGCCGCCAGGACCATCCCGGCGGTTAATATTATTTTTATTTTTTTGTTCAGGCGAAGGGAAACACGCCGTGGATAAACAACAAAAAATGGACGGCGTTTCTTTTGGTGTTGCTTATTTCGTTGGTCATAGGATGGACGTGAGGGATCATTGGAGGGATTTGGTTGGACGCCGTTCGCGACTTTTTTGGACCCTGCTTGGAGTTGCTGCTGCTGCTGCGGGAGGTTTCATCTGCAAACGGAAGGACGCCGTTAGTCGCTTCGCGGGGCGCAGAGGGGACGCTCAAAAGAGCCGAGTTAGGCCCCCGGCCAAGTGTGCTCAGTCTCGTCCCGCGGGCCCACGTGACTCCGCGTGTGGACCAGCTCGGCCAGCCAGGGCGGGGAGTCGTCAACACACCACTGCAGTCGCACACGTTGCCGACATTGGCGTGTGTCTCAAAGGCGGCCTGTACCCCCTTAAGGGTGCGCGCTCCAACCCCACCGCGGCGCGCGCGCAAGCCACCCTAGCCTTGCGCAACAATTCTTATTGCCCCATGCCTTCGTGGTTATGGTCATTGTCTATGTCATTCACTCACACGGGCGCTGTGGGAGGTGCAGGAGTGCGGACAGAGATTCCCTCCGCATGAGTTTAACCCTTCAACTGAACGGGAACCAGTCAAATAAGGCTTCGACAGTGACAATAACCCTATAAGTGATGCAATAGGGTCATTGAAATTAAGCTCGACAGGTCATTCCTTCCCCCGCTTGGACGAGACGTGAGCACCGTGGTCGGGGGTATCCGCTTCCCCGAGAGAGACAAGTATAGTGCGAGTGCGGGAGACCCGGAGGGCGCCACACACGCGTCAACTTGAGCTTCGCTCGGGGAAGGAAAGGGGGGGAGGGTGTCCAACTCACTCCGAGGCCCGAGGCCCACGCGGGTGCCACACGCCCCCCTTGCACTTCAGGAGCCCAGCCCCGCCGGGGCCACCATAGCGACTGCAGGGCCCCGGAGGTCCTGGAAGTCCTGGAGGGAGGCAGGTGCCGAGGGGCGTCCACGGCAGCGCCTGGGGGCGGCCTGGGGCGGCCTAGGGGGCCGAGCGCTCGGCTCCGGCGCGGTAGCGCGGCGCCTCCAACCGACTGACTGAGGGGTCCGTCCGCCCCCCTACGGCCTCCGCCAACCCCTCGCTGCGTGCCCCCCCACCTCGCACCCCACCGGGGGAGGGGGGGGGGCGGCGCCACTGGAGGGGGCGTGTAAATAACTGTGCGAACCAGGTCGCGGGGAGTGCGGCGAAGCGGAACGGAGGCGGGGGACTGCTCCGCCTCCCCCTCCCCTTGTGGGACCGACCTCAGACCACACCGCGGAGTGGTCAACCGCTGCGGCCGGCGGCGGCTACGGGGGATGGAAGGGCGAATGGATGGATATACACCGGCGCCGGGAGACCATAGGGGACTGCTGCCCCCCAACGGGCCGCTCGCTGGGCCCCACTGGTCGGGGGAGGGGCGGCAAGCAGCGTCCTCGAGACGGACTTGGGCGAGCCCTCCCCCTCCTTCTTCTCCTCCTCCGCGGCGTCCGCGTCGTGTCGTCTCCGCCCCGCGGAATTCTCGAACCATTTGTCCGAAGGAGATAAAGGGAGACGGTAAGGGTGGGATGAGCAGAGGGTAGAAGGACGTCGTTTTGCGGAGGGATGAGGCGCTTCTTTTCCAGGTGAGGGGGGGAGGCCGGGGCTTCGGGGGAAGAGGAGGCGCAGTCCAGATCAATAGTCCAGCTTCCAGCGTTGCTCCGGGGGGCCAGGCGGGGGCGGGTGCTCTCACCGACCTTGCGGATGCGCCCCCCACACGCTCCCCCCTTGTCAGCTGTTCGCACTACATGTCCCATCCCCCGCGGGGGACCTCCTTCGGCCCCCCACTGTGCCCCTCGTGTGGTGCCCCGGATGCAGCGCAATGCTCAAGGCCAGGAGGCCTGCTCCGGGGCGCCCGTGTGTGCCCGCCGGCCTGTCGGGCACGACCTCACTGGGGGACCCCGCGAACTGCGGGGGCCACCACTATGGCGGGGACACAGCAGTGGGCAGATAGGTGAATCGGTGCATCGATACTCGGCGGGGGGCGCCGGGCGCCCACTGCTGCTGGGGCCCCAGTCTCTCGGGGGCAGAGATGCAGCGCGCCTGGCGCCCCGAGGGGCACCTCACTATAAATTCAAGCGCACACCGAATTTTCTGACTTTTTCTGATTTCTTTTTATTTCTTATTTTTTCTTGGCTTATTTTTCGGATTTTTTGGAGGGTGTACACACACTTATGTTTTTAAAGGAGTGCCCGATGAGGTGCACTTTGGCGTGGCGTGCCATGGCACTCACAGTGCCAGCGTCGTGCGGCACATGTGTCAACAACTACCCACGCACTGGAGCACGACCGGCCCGGGAGGCCCTCGTGCATCTCTACTTTTCCACTACGTTTTCCCTCCTTGCCTCCAAAACTTTCCCTTCTCCGATACGGAACTCTTTCCACCCCGACGCCGCCCCGGCCGCCCCGGCCGTCCCACTCCCCCAAATCCCCTCGAGTCGGCTTATCGCAGAAAGGTGCGTCGTCATGGCGAGCAGGAGGCGGGGGCGGGGCGCGGGGCTGTCCCCGGGGCATGCGACCGAGGCGCTTAAGACAGTATTTTATTTTTGCTGGCGTTTCTTCCAAAACACACACTTACTTTCTAAGAGAAAAGAGAATCAGATAAGACCCACCTGCTCTGGAAACGACCGACCCGACGCCCAGTCCAGACCACTCACCGAGCCGCTGCAGGAGGTCCCGGTGCTCCTCGAGGTTGTTCTCCGCCAGCCAGCGGTCCGCCTCCGAGCCGGAGTGTTCCAGCTCGAGGCCGTGATCCTCAGAATCCAGGCTTTGGCCGTCAGGCCCGTGCGGTGTTGTGTCCGGGGCCGTGTTCGGAGCTTCCTTGAGGGCATCGCTAAGGTCGGCGTCGACGTCGAAGTGGCGGTCGGCTGTGTCGTTATTGTTGTCGTCCGGGGCGGGTGCGGGCGGGGTGGGCGAGGTAGGGGCTTGGTCCGGGGGGCCGGGGGCAGGGGAGCCCCACACCACCAGGGCCAGCTTGGCCAGCGACAGGGCCAGCGCCAGGAAGAAGATACCCCCAAGCCACACCGAGGTGGATGGCGAGGACCACTGCGCCATCCTGATCCTGGGGCCGCCGAGTCCCGCGCGCTGACAGTACAGGGGCCCAGCCGGGCTAGCCTGCGCGGCAGAGTAGAGCAAAGCAGGTGTCAGAGGCAGAAGTTTTCTGAGTCATAGGAAGATTTGATCGTCGAGGTGATCAACCGAGATAAGCCGTGCGAGATGGGGCGGGGAGGAGGGCGGCGGAGCTAAAGGACAATGGACTACTGTCAATAAGAACATGAACGGGAGGAGGAAGGGCGAGGGGTGGGGTCTATGATGCAATAATTCAATTAGAATTGAACAGGGAAAAAACGGTACAGCTTACAGCTCACATGGTGAGCACACAAACTATTAAAAGACATTGATTTAAACTGTTGGCACACATTAAACAGTAATTATAATCAATCCAAGCACATCACAGAAAGTGGATTAATTTAAACCTTAATTATTTCTCATTATTTACATGTTATTTTTTTTAATTCTTGAGAAGCACAAACTGTGAAGGAAAAAAAAACCATCAAAATGGGTTGAGCAGGGTCAGGAGCATATTCATGTAACTATTAATATAATGGCAGGAATCAAACAGTAGATAGTTGTTACCCAAAGAAAACTTGGATTAATTATGGTGCAATACTTGCACTTGACAAGTTGTCAAAATTGAATTAACTAGCTGATGTAAAAAGCACACAATAAAAGGAAGAGATGAGGTTAAGTGTACTATGACCCGCACAGAACAGAACAGGGATTTCAAAGGCGCAAAAGAACAGTGATAAAAGCAAGACATTCAGTCAGAATTCTTTGATTTCAATACAAAGAAAGTCTCTGATGTTGTGTCAAAGGCATCATTCCAAAAAACGTCGTCTGCACCCTGTTTTCCTTTTTCACAACAGATAAACTCACCGCTCTACTGACCTCAGGGCGACATCTTCACTGCGCGGTTCATCTTGCGACCAATTATCCAATTTTTCACAGACTTCCAAGGTTTTGCCTGATTCAGTTCAAGATCGAGATAAGTTTGACCAAGTTTTCAGCAAACCATACATCCACCCTGCTCCCCTCCCTCACTCTTTCTCCTTCCTTCTCCCCCTCCTCCCCCTTCTTTCTGACTCACCGCTCTCTTCAAATCAACAGCGTGTCGAGAGAACCAGGCCGTCACCAAGGCGGTGGCTGTTACAAAACCAATCAAGGCCAAATGGTCCAAACGTCAAATTAGGTGCGGGGGGGAAATCTTGGGGATAGGTGATGTGTTCAGACTGTTCGACGTGTACAAGAACTCTGTCTGATTAAGTCCGTTGCTGGTGTCTGCGCACCCAGTACACGTCTCATTGCCTCTATCTGGTAAGTGAAAGAAAATGGGTTGTGGACTGTTCGTCTGCTTCGCAGCAGGTGACGGGGGTTGGGCTGTTTCTATTGAAATGTTATAAATTTTGTGGCACATGGTAACGTTACGCTCACCAATGGTTCCGGCAAGTCGTTCACCTGTATTTTGTTTTGTGTCTACGTCCATGAAGCTGGGTTGAACCCTTTGTGTTCGATTCAGTGCGCCAGGTTATCCTTTTCTTTGTTGTTTATGTTCGTTCTGAGCGACCTGTGGACTTCAATACATATCTCTGTTTAGTTAATTGTTTTTCGTTATTGTTTATGGTTACTGCTAGATCAGATGCTTGCGTTTCTTAGGCTATCACCTAGAAAAGAAAAGAGTCATGGTCCCAATCTGTTCAAATCCTCCTAATAGCAATGTATACTTTTGTCCCTAACTAACTTTCTCCCTTGTTTCCTTATCTAATAATTCCTGTACTGTTTGTCTGATCAAGATCATCACATAATACAAAGTTAGGATGGCAGACCTAACAGCTTTGAACCCATTAAGAGTAAGTAGCAGGTTCATTGTGAATATATTTTTTTTCTGCACTTTGTTCCGCTAAGCAATGCACTGGTTTTAATTGTATTTTCCTGTTTAAGCTTTGCTAGTAGCTATTGGTTTGTTTTTTGTGTCACACCTAACTTAATCAAAATTTTGTAATTTAAAGTATGTTGGCACAATATTTTTAACATATTTCACAGCTTTGTGTGTGTGGATCCTCTTGCTTCTGCGATCAGTAGACTCCCGTACTGCCTGATAAATTTTATTTTACATAATCTTACTACTCGGATAAGCTGGAGGCGTGGCCAGTGTTATCAAAAAGGGGGGCGGGAGGGGGGGGGG
>NW_026267190.1:497362-520200 GCF_000697945.3 Frankliniella occidentalis | reverse complement strand
GGGGGGGGGGGCGGAGGGATGCTGGTCCCCTGGCCAATCCCCTGCGCCCATGCCCCCATGGAGGAATACTCGTGGATAGATAAACAGACGGACAAACAGAGAGACGGACAGTGCCGGGCCAGTCGTGTCGTGGCAGGGCATAGCGTGGTTTGTTTTGGGCGGCAGTGTTCAGTCCGCGTACGCGTTGCTCAGGGAAGGGAAGTGGTGTTCTGGCGCTCTCGTGTTACGCTTACCGAGTTAAAGTTTTTGGATTAGCCATGTCTTCAAGATTGTTTTATGGGTCCTGCAATGTGGAGAATACGGTGAGCTTCAAATGCTTTGCTGGCTTTGTATATTTGTGAATAGTTTTAATTCTTGTAGACTTTGTGGGCGTAACGCTGTAACAGTGTTGAGGTAATCCCAGGTAGCAAACGGTAGCCGTGGAAGCGCAAGTAAGCGCACATCGTGCGCCACTCGAGGGGCATTTTAAAACCTCAAATGCGCACAGGTTTGCTACTTGGGTGTAACACTCCTGCAAACAAGTGCTAGGCGTGCGTCTGACACACAGTGTCAAAGATGAAAATCAGAATCATGTGTAGAGGCTCAAAATATTTTTGTCCTCTTTTAGCTCTCCAGTGCTGTCCAAGGGAAGATGGGGAAAAAGAAGGAGGAAAGACAGCCTCTTCTTGTGTCATCCAATGAGCCATTAAATGACACATATGACAGGTATCTACAGTTGCCTCATCATTTTAAACATTTTATCTTGAGCTATGAAAATTTTCATTTACAAAATGGTGCTTGTGCTTTTGCAGGTCAGTCATTCCACGTCCAGATCTGAGACATTCTCCTGATAATGTTGTGGTACATCTTGCTGGAGGACCCATGGAAGGGGGTAGCACACCTGATGCAGGACAGGGACACCCTCCTGGAAAACCACCAAAGCCTGACTTCGACCCTGTACTTAACAGAAATCTTGAACACCCAACCTCGTAAGTTATTACCTTTGAAACTGTGTCTGGAACTTAGCCTTAATCAGTGAGAGGTGGTAAGGCTGAAACTGGAGCCAAGGCATATTGCTTACATGTGATCTATCCGTGACACATCAACAACTAAATAAAATCTGTTTTGTTTGTTTTGCTCATGTTTAAAATTAGTATGTATTTTTTTCAGAAATTTGGACACTATGATACACTTGCTTAAAGGCAACATAGGATCTGGCATATTGGCAATGCCAGATGCATTCAGCAATGCAGGTCTTGTGGTTGGAACTATTGGCACTCTTGTTATGGGGCTAATTTGCACTCACTGCATGCATATTTTGGTGAGTCCAAAGGCATACATTTTCCTTTCGTCACATTTACACCTATTACTCCTATATTTTTAATCAAACTGTTCCCTTCACTATTTTCAGGTAAAATGTGCTCATGAGCTATGCAGGAGAACACAAGTACCAGCTCTTGGATTTTCAGAAGTGGTTGAAGCTGCTTTTGCTACTGGCCCTTCCAGAACTCGACATGTTTCTCACATTGCAAAGTAAGTATACACACATCTCACAATCAGCTTGTTAACAAGTCCAAGCTTTTTAAAGAGTCAACAAGCTTCTAATTAAAAATAACCCTCATATTTTCCTGTCTTGTAGGATCCTGGTGAATATTTTCCTCTGCATCACACAATTGGGATTTTGTTGTGTTTATTTTGTTTTTGTTGCTGCCAACATCAGAGATGTAAGTTTTTATCCTTGGAGTTCCACCTGCTTATGTGCAAATTTAACTTGAGACAACTACTTTACAAATAGCTTGAAATCTTATGTCATAGCTCAGACTCTCAAGCAAATGTTTTCTCTATACAGGGTGACCGCTCTGCCCCGTAGTTTTAAAAGGTAGACTAGCCTGCCCGCACCTACCTCTCCCGTCGCCTCCCACCTCCCCGCTCCGTCTGTGAGCGGGCTAGTCTACCTTTTCAAAACTATGGGGCAGAGTGGCCACCCTGTAGAAGTATTTTTCTTGGTTTTACTAATATTGTTTCTTCTTACTTAGGTTGTGGCTCATTTCTGGGTTGACTTAGACCTTCAAGTTTACCTGGGCTTGTTGTTAGTACCTATGATTGTTCTTAACTGGGTTAAGAATCTCAAGTACTTGGCCCCAGTGTCCATGTTTGCCTCCATTCTTACTATCACTGGATTGGGCATTACATTCTTCTACATGCTTCAAGGGTTACCTAGGACTTCATCAGTACATGCATTTGCTCCTTGGCACAAATTGCCTCTATTTTTCGGTACTGCTATTTATGCCTTTGAGGGAATTGGTGTGGTAAGTCATACTTTTCTTCATATTTTGTACAGTTTTAAATTGATTTTTGTTTGTCATTACATTTAAATTTGTATCATGTTTTCTTAAAATTCAGGTCCTTCCTTTGGAAAATAATATGGAAACTCCCCAAGACTTCAGTGGACTGACTGGTGTCCTTAACACAGGCATGGTTATTGTAGCCGCGCTCTATACTTCTGTTGGATTCTTTGGTTATCTGAAATATGGAGATAAAGTTGCCGGCAGCATTACTCTTAACTTACCTTCTGGTGATTTGTAAGTTTTCTCGGAACTATCCTTCAGTTATTAAAAAATAAATTTCATGCAACCTCATTAAAATCAAGCTGTTTATTCTAGATTGGCTCAATCTGTTCGTGTTATGATGGGATTGGCTATATTTTTGTCATATGGCCTTCAGTTCTATGTGCCTTTCAACATAGTGTGGCCATTGATCAAAAACCAATTACATACAGAGAAAGCCCAGTTGTATGGAGAGTATGCTGTTCGTACTGCTATCGTCATTTTCACCTGTGAGTATAATAATGAGTAAACCTTTATTTCCATTCATTTACCTTTATTTCTGTTGACATAAACCTCTTCTTTTCAGTTATATTGGCGGCACTCATTCCAGACCTTGGAGCTGTTATTTCTCTTGTGGGCGCTGTGAGTAGCTCAGCCCTAGCACTGATCTTCCCGCCACTGATAGAAATTATTACCTTTTGGAAAGTTGGTCTTGGTCGATATAACTGGGTTCTATGGAAAGACCTTGCGATTGTCATGTTTGGACTTCTTGGTTTTGGCTTTGGATCTTATGCTAGCATTGAGAATATTCTAAATGGTGGTAAAAGTTAAGTTAAAAGTTTGTGCAATTCTTGTGTAACATAATGACAATAATTTTGTGATCTGATTATTTCAGAAAATGCAAGCACGACAATAATGAATGGGCTTTATATTTTTATGTGATTTTCCCTGTGCCTATGTTATAAGTTGTTTTTGATGAATTTACTAGTGATATCCTGCAAGATGTAAACAGAACAGTATTCTATTCTATGTGTGTGTTGTATACCTACTTGTACCCAAGGTAAAGTCACAGTTAAAAAAAATATGTCCTATAGTTATATATGTTATTTTTCATTTATGAATTAGTAGTTTATCATTGTTATTTGTTTAGTTATAATGCAGGATTGTTAATGCACATTTAACAATTGTTTAAAAATAATTGTTGACTCTGCATTGTGTCAAGAACATTTTAAACCAATCTCCTTTATCTCTCTCTCTTTAATTCACTGTGATATTTTTAGGTTTATTTTATAGGGTCTTGTTTGAAATTTTTAATATTTTCATTCATGACATTCCATTTGCTTTGAATCCCTTTTCGTTGTAGGTAATTACGCTCTGTCATTGTTCTATCAGTTCAATTTTATCTATTGTATCTATGTATTTTAAGTGATTATGCTTGTGACTTTTCGTTATCTTGATTCCTTAAGAGTTTCAGCATTTCCAAACAACTCTAGTAGATGTCACAAGCTATAAAGGGAAATCAAAGATGTACCTGTCAATCACAGGATGTCATTCTTAAAGGTGACATTGTTTTGTCAATTTCATTTTACATTGCACTTTTTATATTAAAAAGTGCAGCTATAATATATTTGTGAAGTCTTTTATTTATTCTTTATGTTGTTTTGATTGGGATGAGACATCCAGCACAGAAAGAAAAATTCTTACTCCTCTTGAAATAAGAACTATATACTGCCACTTCATGTATTCTGGTAATTAACTGATGATTTTGAGGATTGTGCTGGTTCTTAGCTTCAATTCACACCAAAGATTAACTCTGGTTCTCTCAGTAAGTTAAAACACGGACATTGGTATCCTAAATGGTGTGCAACAATGCTGTGTCTGGTCATCCATTATTGCTGTATACTTACCATAATCTGGGTGAGATTTTATTAATCTCCTGCATAACAACTTAGGAGCTTAACACTCTGTTTTTGATATTTATTTTTTAAAAATTGTCATAGATGCATAGTAGGCGTTTAAATGTGACCCCTCTTAAATTTAAATAGAAAAGCTAAACATTTTCCCATCTATTTTACCCTTTTTGACTTGTGATTGTTCTGGCATATCTGGGATTTAAATCTAATGCCTTTACTGTAAAGAGTACTAGTTTGGTATAGGTCTTCATTGTTTGTTTCTGCATACTATTTCATTGACTACAAGAAAAGTGAAATATTTTATGCTTCTCATATTTTTAAAAAATCTTGAAGCTGTTCTGTTAATATGTAGGGTTTCATAGATGTTCCTATGTGAGAGGTCTCTGATTCAGATATATTGTAGTTCTAGCTTTATCCTGTATTTACCGCTGGGAGAAACATTTTGTGCCATGTTCCTGTTCCGCATACTTAAGTATGAGCTATATTCTATGTATCATAGACTGCAGGCGGTCAGTTTAATTATATTAGTCTTATGTTGTGGGTAGCACATCCCATGTAATGATGCTTGATGCATCTGGTTGATAGAAAAACACCTTTCATTTAAAGAAAAATTAGCAGTTTTTTTTTCTTCCGTTTTTGAGACTGAGTACCTCAGCTACTGATGTATTGCAGATCTGTTCTTCCATAATGACAATAATTGTTCACACTTGAATTCCATTAAAAGATTATAAGCAAATTTCTCATGCATTTTTTTTAATGCCTGTCATGTTTTTTCATCAATCTTGCACCTCTTGTCCCTCAAAAGGGTGTTTACTCTAACAAGAAAGCTGGTATAATTTTACTTTTTTTAAACTTCTGACATGATTTTACACTACGCATTATCCGCTAGGACCACGAAAGCCGTGAAAGCTGTTCTATGCCTCTTGGTCTTATGATCCGCCAGACGCGCCTGGCTGGTAGGCAACCCATCCGTCACACAGGCCTGCAGTCGCGCCAGCCTTATAGGCAGCCCACCCATCGTCAGCGCCGTCCTACAACCGCGCCTGGCTGATAGGCAGCACAGCCGTCACGCCGTCCTTCGCTCGCGCCCGGTAGATATGCAGCCCATTAAACACCACTTTTCAAAGTTTGTTGTTGTGATCTGAAAATGAAGATACGTAGATCGTCCTCTTCAGTACACATTTTCTAGAATACATGCCGTCGGAGTATTCGATGCATCCGAAGTTTTTCATTTTGTCTGTGTGTGTGTGTGTGTGTGGGGGGGGGGGGGTGTTGCTGTTGTTGTAGTAGTATTTTTGTCTATTTTCCGTAAATCTGCTGTAATGAACAGATGAATATGACACATGAATTACGTCAGGCGCCGTTCGTTAGATCCAGCAATAATGTGTTAGAAAGGAGCAACTAGTAGGGATCGAGAAGAGAGAATATTAAAATGTACAGAGATACACTGCCACTGGCCGAATAGAGGCTTGGCAACAGATAGGGGAGTGTCAAAAGGCCGCCCTGCTGCTCGAGCAGCACAATCGCGCAATAATAATCCCCTCTCGATAAAACGTTGAGCAGGTCAGTGCAGGACCCCCTCTCCCTCCTCGCGTGTATACGCTGTAGCATGTGCTGGCTGACCTTTCGACTGAAGGCTGCCGTCCCGCTGCGTACCTTCCTACCCGTGCGGGTACTTAGCATTGCTGGTGGCTTGACACGACTGCTTAGCTATTCCACATGCATCCTGCTTTACCTGCTTTGATAAATTCGACATTTCTTCAACGAACACGTCAGGCAAACAGGAAAGAGGCGGCCCAGTGAAATCTCCATCACCCAGTTGCCGATGTTTACTATGGGACTTCCCTCAAGCAGGTTCCCTTTTACTTTGATCCCCATGAGTATTGACTGCCTCAAAAATTGTTTCTTTGGCGTTGGTTCGTCAACCTATTGTCAAAAAGCTCTTTTTGGAATATGGGGAAGTACCATGTGGGGAAGTCATGCCTGTATCGCGCTTGTTTTGGGGCGCTTCAGCAGCTCGTGCAGTGATTTTACGCGTGTGTTCGTCTCATTTTTTTGGTACATCGTGGAGCAGCAGCACATCAACACAGCCCCGTCACGTGCAAGATTACGGCCCAGTAGGCCGCCAGCCGCGCCAGCGCGCTTTGTCCCGCATGGTCAGCGGAGTCGCTGATGGAGGCCCCCCCGCGCGGACGAGGCTGAGGCGTAGCAACAACAGTGGCGCAGCGTAAAGTTCTCATAGCTCCAGCTGTTTGTGACGTCACCCACGGCAAGCTGACAGCTGAAAAGAAGAAACAAACAAACACAAGCAAGATGGCGTAAGTGGCAGACAAAGAGCAGAGTATATACTAGACAAGAATTGTGCGATAACTTTGAGCTGCTACAGTGAAGCTTTGTGAAGAAACTGCAAATCGCATTTATTGAAATGCTGGATTTGGAACTAGTCCCTGAGACCTCGCTTGGGTGCGATCAATGGGAGTTTATATTGGGTGAGTTATCGAACCAGGATTGGGCTAGGCCTAGGTAACAGATATTTTGCGTTTCAAATTTGAACCCCTTAGGTTTTGTGACCTTCCCTCGAAATGGCCCTCTTGTAAACAAGGCACTTCGCTGTCTTCGTGAGTTTCTGTCTCGTGGATTGATGCTTTTTGTAATGAGTCGTTTTCTTTATGTCAATTCACTGAGGTATCACATCATTTACACAAACCTTGGGAAACTATTAGTGATCAAAATAAACAAATACACACATTTACCTCTGTCAATGTCTCAGTTTGATTTCTTTCATAGATTTGTTTTCGTTTTTAAGCCTTAAACCATATATTTACTGTTATTTTTACTTTTTGTGTTCTAGGGATGCACTTTTCCCAAGCAATAGCAATTATACAGTCCCAAGTGGGTATCATCAAGGGAGTACAAGTGCTGTACAGTGACCAGGTAAGAGAAAGGGAGTTTTGATTAATATTCTGTTTAGTTGGGAAAATATTTAAAAATAACTTGACAAGTTGTTTATAGCTTATTTGAAGTACTAAAAATGAAACACTGTGAATCTTCTCAAAAATTAAGCAATTCATTTTATGGGTGTTTTCTGTTTGATTGCAGAATCCTTTGAATGTCGATTTAATGATCAACTTGCCACAAGATGGAGTTCGGTTGATCTTTGACCCAGTAGTTCAGAGGCTAAAGGTATGTGCGCTGATTCCACTCAGTTAAATTCAATGAAAACTTATTCATAATGTAGTCAACAATTCCTTCTTAAACAAATTTTTATTACAGATAATTGAAATTTATAACATGAAAATGACAAAATTAAAATATTGGTAAGTATTTTGCCCTTCATCTTTGTCTATTTTGTTGTAAGCTTTATTGTATGTTGTATCATTTATGTCTTTTGACCTCTTCTTCCAGTGGAATGCCATTTAATTCTCCTGAAGTACCCCCTAGCATACAACAGATTGAGCACTCTTTTGGTGCAACAAGGCCTGGTGTGTATGATTCGGAAAAACAGTTGTTTGTTCTGAATTTCAGAGGCCTCTCTTTCTGCTTCCCTGTTGAGACAAAGTTCCAGGTAAGAGAAATCTAGTCATATATCTATCTATAATAAAAACTTCTTTTCTTTGGATAACCTTGTTGAATGTCTGTTTTTTACTCTCTTTGTTCCATTAGCCAGGATACGCTCATGGACTAGGTTCTCTACAGTTTCCAAATGGTGCATCACCAGTAGTGTCTCGAGTATGTTTATATGCTGGGAGCAACTTGGCTGAGTGTAAAGCACCTCCACTGCCTCTCTCTTGCTACCACAACCAATTGTACCTGGACGTGTGCCACATTCTATCGTCACCCATAATAAATAATGGCTCAGGTAGCACTCGTGGTTTGCGCTTGCATCTTTTTACTCAAGGTACGTCTCTGACTCGTGAAACTGTGAACCTGATAGCCCAGACTTTTCCAACTCTTCTATTCTATTCTGTAAAGGCCCATCAAGAGATATGGACCCCAAACGTCAAACCTTAACAAGAGAAGTTTTGTTTGGAGATACCTGCCAAGATGTGGCTGCTGCTCTGGGTGCTCCATCACGAGTGTTCTACAAAGCAGAGGATAAAATGAAGATACATAGTCCAAACGCTCACCGCCGTGTCACTGCCAGACGATCAGATTTCTTTTACAACTACTTCACCTTGGGGATAGTAAGTTTAATTCAGATTTGGGGTCACAAATCACATCAAGAGCCAACAGCATTAATATTTTCATTTGCCTTTTCCACAGGATATTTTGTTTGATGCCAAAACTCAGAAGGCAAAAAAGTTTGTTTTACACACAAATTACCCTGGACACTATAACTTTAACATGTAAGTAAGACATTTATTAGCCAACATTACTTTTTTAGTTGTTTGTTGAATTATTTTATTCGAATTTAAGTTATTGATTAACAAGCCCCAAAAGCAAGGCTCCATATGTGACTGTGAGAGGCTTTCAAAACCAAAAATAATAACTGAAAAGAAAATGGGGTTGCCTCTTAATAAAGGTGCTACTTGAAAATCTAAAATTTTTGACACCTCACTTTATGTAGTTGGACATTGGTCAAAGGTCCCACAATATGGTCAAAGTTTAACATAGAAACCTTACAGGAAATATAAGAAAAACAGTTATATGCCCCATATTAGGGTTGCAGTTAGTTGCGCTGTTGTTGTGAGAAAAATAATCAAGATTTCAATTTACTCGTTGAGGTTCTTCTAATAATGTCCTATGTTTCATGCTAGAGTCTCTTGGTTTAAAGTGATAGGCCTAATTTGTTTTTGTAGAATTTCCCTTCAATAAAAATACACACTGTCATGGACTCTACCTTAAAACACTATGTGTAACACACTAATGTGTGATTTTTGACCCAAAAAATAAAGTCCCGATGAAAAGAAAAAAAAAAAAGTAAAAAGGAAAGGAAAGGAAATTTTAATTTGGAGAATCTAACTTTTTGATTCTTTTCCCCATGTTAAACTTTGACAGCGTTTTGTGATTTGTTACCAATGTCAACTGATGTGTCAAATCTTTTAGTTTTACAGTTGACTCCTCAATGCCATGACCTTTTGACTTTTGGAACCACTCTGGTGGGCTATACAATTAATGACAATATTTTTCAATTTGTGAAGAAGGTTTTTACAGAATAAATGATTATTTGAAATCAAATAAGTTTTCACTGTTCACTTGTCAACAGGTATCATAGGTGTGAATTTCAGCTTATGCTCACTCCTTCAAAGAGTCTGAAAAATAGTAGTGGTGAGCAGATGATTGAAAGCTTGCCTGAACCAGTGAAAGTATGTATATGCATAATTTAAGGGAAAGATGTTAAAATCCAACATCACATTTACTAATGAGAATTTTTCTTCCTAGATCACTACCTACTCCAAATGGGATGCCATTTCACAGCAGCTCAAGCCAAGTGAGCGGCCTGTAGTTTTGACTAGGGCTAATTCAACAAACACAACAAACCCCTTTGGGTCAACATTTTGCTATGGGTATCAAGACATTATTTTTGAGGTATGTGTTTGCTTTTTAACCGTAAGTGCTGAATATTATTTGTGTATATTCCTATGGTACTCATATATTTTCATTGTGTGTTGTCATTAGGCCAGGTCACCCAGTAAATTTTCTAATTTAAATGCAAATTCTTAATTTTTCAGGTCATGGCCAATAATTATATAGCATCAGTCACCTTGTATCAGACGGAAAAAACAGCTGCTGAAGTATGACAATGGCTTATTGCCATGCACCTCACACAGGAGGGGCGATTTTGGCAGCACAGGCAACATGAAAGGGCATAAAATCGGGGAAAAAAGAAGTGATTATTTCTTTATTCCTATTTAAGCTTACTAGTTACATTGTAAAATGTAAAACCAAAAAAAGTCATTAAAACTTGAAATAAATGGCCCTCCACAAGGAGTGAGAAGTAAGCCACTCCGTAGAGGCTATCCAAAAAAAGGTTCAGTGAGATCATCTTTGTGTGTTTCTAAAACTGAGTGGGTGAAGTGAAAGATACTGAGCCGGTGCAAAGTGCATATATGGTGTGGCCAATGCAAAATGGGGCAAAAACATTCTCTGCTTATAGATTTATCATCTTGAGAGGGATATTTCTATAAGTAAGCAGGGTGTGTGCATTGTTCCTATGATGTAGCAATAACAGTCTTCTGTTTATGAGTGGAAGTGACTTTGAAATTGATGCAAGATTATTTCTGAAGAATATTTTCTTCACCATCTCTACTTCATGTCTAACTTATTTTGGTAAAGTTTCCAATAAGGTGTAGAAATAATTCTATGTTTGTATGTATGGCATTAGATCTAACAAGCACATCTCTGATGTTGGTTTTGGTTTATATTAAATGTAGCATTTCTTTTATAAATGGATCAGTAAAATGCTAAAAAGTTTGATTATACTGCAGTAGTTCTGTTGGAGAAGTGCATTTCATTTAAGTAGGGAAATTGTTGTACAGAGTAGTCAAGAATTTCAATGATTAAAGCTTCTTCAATCCACCTGTTTTATAACATCTTGTCAAACTGTTTTGTAGTGCTGTGAATTTACCAGAACTCTGAAGCTTATATCATATATAGGTACTAGGCAACCAAGAGTAGTGTTCAAAGAGAGGATATTTTGTTATCTATATATTATCATTGTGTAAGTGTACCTTCTAATCATAACATAAACTCATTTTGAAATAGTTACAAAATCTTCAAATGAACAGCTTTGACATTGCTGTTCATTGGACTGTGGATGTAAATAACACCCTTTTGTTCAATTTAGTGTTTGAGCTCTTAATTAGTTGGCAGAAGTTTATTAACAGGTGCACCTTCAGAGTGTTGTTGTCTGCAGTACTTAATTCTTCCTATCCAAAACAATTGAAATCTCCTGATTGGGTGCTTTATGTTTCATTCAACTGTATCCTTTTTGTTAATATTTATTTTGTAATCTTAATTGCCCAAGATCCGTATTGGATCAAAGTTGCAGGCTGGTGAAAGTATTTTCTTCTTCTTGTATGCTGAATAATTTTCTTGCTTTGTCTTTACCCACTAACTAATTTCCTGGCTTCGAAAACGGCATATTTTTTCAAAACGGAAGCCTATTGATGCCATTTAGGAATTCAAATACAGTCTCTCTGTCTGCCATCATAGAATCTTTCAGTGCCTAACCTGCATCCTTGTTACATTATTGTTGTGTTCTGACATGTTCTATCCATAGATCTATACTAGATAAGTAGGTAGGTGTTTTTTATGTCCACAGTTTCTTTACTTCAGCTTGTAAGCTGTATCTTGTATGTTGTAACTCATATGGTTATGAGATGTACTATGTATGTCTTCTATTAACTTCAGATAGATTGTCACTTTTTTGACAATCAAGCCAGAAACTTGCATGTTTTTTGTTTTCCTTGCTTTTAATTTATTAAGGCAAAAAGAAATCTGTTGGAAAGAAATAGATTAGACTGTTATACTTTTGGACTTGTCTTCACAAAAGTTTATTTTATATATTTTCTGAATTCTGTGCTCATGTGAAGAATAATCTGTATTTACTTGTTGGACAAAATTTCCTTCCCTACTTAGTAAGTTAAGGTGGGTCATTATCTAGTGTCTGCTGTGATTCGTTCTTTGGGATTATTTTGTCAGTATTTTGAGTGTCATAATCACCAGAAGAAATGTGATCTGTTCCTAAAGGAAAGATATCTGTCTATCTTAATATCAGGTGTTGAGTATTTAATCAATTCTGTTTCACAACTCAATTTTTTTGTAAAAATTATTTTAATTGACCTGTTTTCCTGATCTCCTAAAGGCTAAGTCTAGTCAGAACATTAGTACCCACCCACCTTGCTGTTTTAAAATACAGCATTCAAGATTAACATCAGTGTACATCATAAAAGAGGATCCATTTTTTTGCTCCTTTTTTACACAGTTCAAAGATAGACGTTTTTTGTGGATCGCTTAGAGTTTTTTCAAATTTTGGTCATGTTTTCCATTCTGTAAAAAAGAAACATAACTACATTCTTAAAATGCAGAACATTTCCTTAGAAATGTGCCTTCATGTTCCTACCTCATGTTCAATAGTTCTTTCAGCTACTTTTTGGTCTTACCATCTTGCGTCCAAACAGAAAACAAACTTGTAAATTGTGTTAAAACTGTACTTTAATGGAGAGCAAGATGTTTTGATTAAATTTACCACCTCTATTGTTGTATGTTACTGAACAAGTTGGTATGTAAAGCCACTATATTCATATACTTTCTTTTAAATAAATGGTGGTTCCTTTTAAAGTTTGCTTGCCAATGTATTATCTACCTGTATTATATGAGCATACAAAAATGTGGGGGGAATGTGTGTTGTGCTGGCATTTAGGTTGTGTGAAAAAAGAGAACAGCACCATTTTTTGTCATATGTACTTCTTCTAGTGGAAGTTGTATTAAGAAGTTCAAAGACAAAGATGATTTTTGCTAGTCTCCGCACCTAATGCTTGTTCTGACTTGCTCATGGTCTTCTCAGAAAAGAGTGTCATATATTGTACACTAAATTGAAAAGTTCATTGTTAAAATGAAGACAATGGATACTGAGTTCGTTTTTGAGAATGCAATAAGAAATAAGTTGCACAATACTCCAAGTGTAAGGAAGATCTGAGCTTAGTGAAGGTATTTTTCAATTCAGCTTGGTAACTATTAATGTTTTCTACCGTGGGTCAGAGCTACGACAAAGCAGTTTGGCAGGTTTGCCTACCCTAGGAGCCATATGGCGCCTTATGAGTGGAGAAAGTGGGTAAACCAGAATACTGCTTTGACAAAGCCCTAACACACGGTACATAGTTTAGAAAAGGGAGCTCTTGTTTTGTAATGTAGACCAAAAACATGTTTCAAGGTTTAGAAATCTACCAAAGGGGTTGCTCTTTTCATTCAAACAAAGAAAAAAGCAAGTAATGCATTGTCTGGAATTTAATAAAACTTGAGGGGTAATGAGCATTGAGCATTTAAGTTCTGAACATTTCCTGATGATACTTGTCATGGGCTAGGTAGAAATAATGAATGTTTAATATCACATGTGAGTTATATATACTTTCTGCATTAATCACAGTTACAAAATAATCTGGAGAATGTAAAAGTAGCACAAAAGCAAATCAATCACTGGGTCATAACAGAAAGTTTTTATCACACTAAGTTATATTGTGACATTTAAAACAAAACAACAACATTTAATTGCCCGGAGCCCAAATCACAACCACGAACAATTGGTTTAAATCTGCAATTCACATCTCTGAATAAACTGGGAAGTACCAGTAACAGTTGGTCAGTACATACCAAGAATTTCATAATACTGGAAGATACTCTTCTCACTTCAATGAAAAGAACTTGTGTTAAAGAAGGAATCTTTCAAATAGTGATAGTAGCGATATCCAAATGATTTACAAAGATGACTTGATTTTGTTTACTGTTGAAATGAAATGTTAAAATAACATGGTATCCTCATTCGGGCCCATAATTAAATTAGGAACACTAAAGCGATCAGCGGTTTTGGCGCATTCACCCTAGACAAACTGTAATACAATACTATAGTCTATAGTTCACTGAATTACAGCAGAATGTGTTGAAAAAACACAAAGACAATAAAATATTAAAGCACAATGTCGATGATGATACTAGAACTTTTTTGCCAAGGTCTTCTACGTAGAAAATTATGGATAATTTTGACGTAGGAAAACAAAAACGTGAGGTAACAAGGCAAAGTAAATTATGACAAAGCGAATAAATCTTTGCTCAGTCTTCAAGCATAAAAAAGGCACTTGTAAGACAAAATCACAGATAGAGACAAATAGATATTATTTTGAAAAGCCACAGATATCCATTAAAAGTCAATTAACATTGCCTTGCATCTAGAAAAATTAAATGTTATGGGCGAATACCGAGACAGGCTAAAATAACTATTTTGGTCCTAAGTAAAATGCATTTTAACTTAAGTGACAGTATTTCTTAATCTATGGTTTACCATGAAAAAACAAATTAAGACGCAGTAGAGTAAAGGAACTTAAATATTCAAATGTAAATGCTTGAGTATAACTGGAACACTTTCAAGATTAAAATTTAATTGTAACATATTATGGCAACTACTCGTTGCATTTAGGAACACAAGAAAACAAGATGAGTAGGAAATTGTAATGAGAAAAGTAAAGAGAGAAAAAATTCACAAAACAGACACACCTTCTTAACTGCATTGTAGAAATACAAATTTCTCAAGTAACTTAAAGATAATGCAATACTACTGTGCTTAACACCATAAATCATTAATAATTTATGACCTATTCTTCATATTAATGAAGAGCTAAAATTATTTTAGACAGTGGTGACTTTGGACTCCCTATCAATCAAAGGGTGAGCCATCTCAGTATCAAACTTTTGTTTGTTGCTTACATCTTCTCTGGAGACTGGATTTTGAGAGTATAAAATTGTCGCATATGACACAATGACAATAGAAATTACAGTATTTACATAAATAGGAATACCAAAGAGAAAATAGCATAAAAGTGCTGAACAAGTTAACTCTATAGCTCCAGTGAAAGTTTTCATGATTGAGTTCAAATTGCGAAGAAAAAAGCTGGTTGTAATACCGCCTCCTGCATTGTTTAGCATTAATATGACAACACTTGGAACAAGCACCGCTGATAGAGATTCACTGGAGAAAGTTTGACTAAGTGGCTCATGAAGCACAACCATAACCAAATTGCAGATAATAGAATTTAAATACATGAAGACATTTTGTATAAAAATGTTGGCTGTAGGAGATTCTTTCTTCAATAGATATTCATTGTAGACACCAGCAAGGCATGAACAAGACATCTAAATAGAGAGGAATATTAAGAAGGTGCATACCTAGGAAACAGGACAATGTGGGATGGAATTGATGCAATAACTACCTGAAATACAAGAAGAATAAAGCTGGACCCCTTTCCAGCTAGTCCACCAAAAAGGTTTGTAATGTTGTTAAAATCTGTCTCTTTGATCATACAGCCTATTGTCAGCAGGAGGAGCGACAACCACTGGGTAGAGCTGAGCTTCTTCTTGAATATCACCTTACATAAAAAATAAGGGCAATCATATATTGTTTACTAAAGATTTATCCTGATTAACACAAGGCCGATTAAAAGACACCAATGCCAGAAGAGTGTAAAAGTGTTGGACAAAACCTGGACTTCATTCTTTGAGACAATCTAAAATATAGTGGATAAGTCAGTAAGGATTACCTGGTATATAATTCCTGTAAGAGCAACCCTTAGCTGTAGCAGTAAGTAGTAAGTTGTAGGATCAAAAGCTGACAGGCTGAGGAAAGCTATATTATTGTACAAACTGTACAGAAAAGCTGGCACTAAGTAAAGTGAACACACTGTAAAATAAGAGAGAAAGTGGTAAAAAAATATCTCTACACTATAACTTTTTCTTAGTACACCAATTTCAAAATACAAACCTCGTAAGTTTCTAAATACCTCTGTAAACAGAGATTTAATTGGATGGCTGTAAAGAATTGATGTGTTGAAATTATAATGGTAATATTTCAAATAAAAGATTGGCCAAAAAGTCTGATCGACAAAGAAATACTCACTCTTTGCAAAATAGAGCCGATGTAATAATCAATTTCAGAAAATCCGTTAACAGAACAACAGTTACTGTATTGTAAGGATAACTATTGTCTGATGCCTGAGTCCATCTCACTAAAATTCCTGTTTAAATTTGGATGTTAGTTTGTTCAACTATCATCACTGCCAGCTAGTCGCCATGACATGTTTCAGATTTGTACAAGAGAATGTAATTTTGACATGAAATTTATTTATTATTGACCCAAGAGAGTCCATATTACATCAAGTTCCACTAGCTGAAATACGTCATGGTGACTATCTGGCAGTGTGATGTCACTAACTACAATTTGACCAATTCTTGATGATTCTCGGTTACTTAGGCAATTAAAATGGTGCATTTGGCAGAAATATTATCTTGTGTAGCATACCTTGATTGGTAAAGAATCCAACATATGCAGCAAAGATCACAACACTGGATCTTGTAGGGAAAAGTTCCGCCCAATTTATTTGTAACATGATGCTTGAGTTTAACTTCGGTCTCTCGGTATGACTATTAGAAATTCTCTGTAATGTGGGGTGTTGACTAGATATGTTGTTAAAAAATAATCCTCCTAAATATGGAATAAGAAAAATAAAATTATTAGTCTTCTTGTGATGTTTCCTTCACAAATATAAGGATATTATAAAACCAAACTTGTATAGTGGATAATATTATCAGCAATACTAAAATTTACAGGGACTAGTAAAATTGGTGGGGGGTTGCTAGATATCACACCTGTCACCTGATGTAGATGACGTCTACCATCGTTAAAACCATTTCAAAAGTTCTTCCGTGACGGTAGGATCTGATAACAACTGATGATAACACACGAAACCTTACGAACCGCCCCTGCCTTGAGGCCGCCCCAACAAACGTAATACGTACTTTGATAATTTTCATACATACAAAAACACAATGAATGAATCGAGAGATCGATTGTCATTTACAACCAATTTTCAAAACACGGCGGGTGTAGAATGTTATAAATAAACAAAGGAAATGGTAAGTCTAGCCTTACTTTGTGCATGAATGTTGAGAACATCACGAGCATCCTGTTTATAAATGTCGAATTTCCAAGTACCGATTATTTCGAATCCTATCATTAATAGCATGGGGAGAGGCGTTTCCAGGAAATGTTGTTTAGCCACCATAACCTCACTTCTTCTTTCTGCCCGATCAGATATAACTTGATTTCGAGCGATATTATCAAATTAAATTTAGGGGACAATGGAAGATGCAGATGAAGAGAAAGTGAAGTTACTGGAGTCGATCCGCTTACAAGATGCTGCTCTGTCAGTGGTTGTGGATGACACCATAGCCACGCTTGACAGTGACTCGGACGGCGAGCGGGATTCAGAACATGAAGGTATGTCTACTGTAACAGACGACACTGTTCCAAGTGCAGCTATTGAAGAAGAAAATTCCATTGACAATGAAGATACATGCAAAAACCCATCCTGGGCTGAAGCCCTTGAGGCAAACCAAGAGTATGATGCAGTATTGGCGCAGTTAGAGGCAGAAATTAGACAAAATATAGCCAAGGTGGTAAAGCAATTAAATGAAGTTCAGGACAACATTCATAGTAACAGTAATCTTGGGAATTCCATCAACATGAAAAGCCAGTGGATGTACGTCTTTGGTATGCCGTACTTCAAAACCGAGAATTTTTATCCTTGTCCTTTTAACGAAGATTATCATACTAAGAAGCAAAACAGAGAGATTTGCTGGTCAGAACTTGATTCTTATCATCAATGGGTTACATCTCACAAGAAAGCATTGAGTGACGCTGTGACTGAGGTGGCAACTCAAAAGTGTCTCAAAGAAGCAAAGCTAAAGTTAGCTGTCTTACGCAAAGAATTGGAATCAGAGCGACTGTCTGGAAATACTGAACGGTTTGTTGAGATTGAACAAAAAATTGCTGATTTTGATGTCTCATCTGTGGCTCAATCCATGCTTGATGAAGAAATTGCTAATGGTGCGCATGATTGGATGAAAATATCAGCTTCATTTCTGGATGGAAAACAGTCACCTGAAAGCTGCAGGAGCTTTTGGAACTTGTACTTACACCCCAGAATCAATAAAACGCCATATACTGAAGATGAGGAAGGAAAGCTTCTTGAATTGGCCAAAAAATACAAGTATGTATTGAGTGTTTGCTTTTGTGTCTTATGCTTCTTACATACAACTTTTTTCAGTTTTTCTGATAGCTTTTCTTTTTCCCTCCTACTTTTTTTTAGCCATCAAGATTGGGATAAAATTGCAGAAGAGCTTGGAACTAATCGTTCAGGTTATCAATGTTTTATTGTTTATCAAAACAAACTAAATGTATCTTTGAAAAGGAACACTTGGGACCCTGCGGAAGACAAAAAGCTTCTCCGTGCTGTTGAAAAATATAAAATTGGGAACTTTATTCCGTGGGGGAAGGTAATGCTTATTTGTGAAGTATTCTTTACATTTTTATTATTTCCATTTCTCTTAACATATACATCAGGTGACAATATCAAGCAAAATTTATTTATTCTTTTAATTTTAGGTTGCATATGATATGGAGAACCGAACTAAAACTCAAGTTTTCAACCGTTGGACTTACTCACTTAATCCAGCTATTAAAAAAGGACGGTTTACTGAAGAAGAAGATATAATGATACTAGCTGGAGTGCAAATGTAAGTTGCCATTGCTGGATTATGTTTTCTGGGTGTAGAGTTTATTGTATTTAGGACACAAACCGAATAGTATATTCAATTTTGATTGTTTTATTACATTTCAGGTGGGGTGAAGATTTTCAGCGAATCGCAAATTTTTTGAAAGATAGGACCACTTGCCAAGTTAGGGACCGTTACAAACATTACCTAAATAGACCAGGCAATGGTGTTCCATGGACTGTAGATGATGACAAGAATCTCATTGAATTAACAGAAAAGCATGGAAGAAATTGGGCCAAAATATCTAAGTGGTTTCCTACCAAAGATCGCACTCAGGTATTGGATAAAAGACCCAGTTTCAATACTACTTCATGTTTTATTTATCATTTTTAAAACATGTATTTTAAAAATAACAATGACATTTTCTCAGGTGCGACACCGTTTTACTACTCTGTCTCGATGGAGAGCCAAAAATCCAGATTCTCCTATATCTGAAGCTCCTGCTCGTGTTTACAATCCTAACATTTATTCGCAGTTCCAAGAGCAATGGGACAAAGCTAGAGCTATATTAAGCTGTGATAATTTAGAAGATATGGTAAAAGCCAAGGTACTGTGTGTGTTTACATGTGTGTGTTTTGATTAATTACATGTTATATTCTATCCCAAGTTTATCTATCAATTTTACATTTTTCCAGAACAATCTCATCACATCTTTAGTGAAAAAGAAGAAAAAGTCAATCTTAGATGTTCCTAAAAAGAAAAAACAATCCCCAATCGAGGCAGACCTGGTAAATTATTTTCGCTGCAGTTATGATTTGCCTGGGGGTCCCAAAAAGCTTAATGTACGAAGAGAAGAAGCACAAAAGTATGCTAAAGAGCTAGTTATGCTACTTAAGCTTTTAAACTCAAAATTAAATCTACCTTGTTTTGAGGAGATTCAAACTGATACATCTCTTACACCAGCTGACAGGTGAGTTTTCTGTTTCATTGTAGAGAGAGACAATATTGAAATAGAAACTTCAATCACTAATTACCTTATTGTTTTGTAGGGATATACTTGCCAACCTTGTTTTGGACACCATTGATTTCAAAGATTTTCCTGAAACTATCCTTGAGTCAAATGTTTTGGGAAATACTAACCCTGACTTGGAGACTTCGGAAAATACAACAGCTCAACTTTTTAGTGATGATACTGTGTTTTATGAAGATGATTCTCCTCTTCAAGGATGCCCAAAAAATATTGACTATATTCCAAGTCACAATTATGCCTCTTTGTATGTTGATTTACCTGTTATGAATTTTGCTCAAGATGAAGTTGTTGCTGATAGAAATCAAGATCCTGCCTTTTTTGAGCCACCTCTTAAGCAACCTAGTATTTGTCATAAACCAATAAAAAGTAGTTCTGCAAAAGGGAAAGGAATGTTTATCTTCCCACCTAATTTAACAACTCTTGTTGGTCTGAGAACTTTCCTATTGAATAGGCGCAATTTGATCAATTTGAGCAATAAAAATTTGGATAAGGAAGACTTAAGTGAAGTAAGTTTTGAAAAATTAGAGGAAGCCAAGAAAAAGTTTGATGAAAGAATGTTTTGCCTTTTTCTTTGGCCAGCGCTCATGTCAAGATACAGACCAAATGACAGTTCAAATATTTTCAATGATGATAAGGATGATGAGGTTTTTGTTCCAAATCCAGTTCCTATAGGACGCAGCAGAGGAAAGAAAGGGCAGAAGAAAAATGCTGACTGTACAACTGAACAGGATCCTGGCAATCCCTCTGGATCGACAAATCAATTGATTGTTGTCAATGTTGAAAATTCGTCTCAGCAATGGAGCTTTCCATTAATCTCAGAAGGTGTATCTAATCAAGCATGTAAAAGAGGTTTTGATCCTTCTATCCCTAGCACATCTGGTCTCCCAGCCAAAAGACGTAAAGTTATGGAAATGGAATCAGATGATGACCCGGATGATCCGGGTGTAATGTGATATTATATAATCTCTTACATTTCATCAGTTACATTTTCAATTTCTGTGACAAGTTTGATTCCGTACTGTATTATTTCATAGTTGTAATTTTCTCCTCACTCAAGTCTTGTATATAAACCCACTAAACGGTCAAATTATTTTCTTAAAATAAAGTCTTTATTGTGTCTTTACTTTATATTTTCCTCTCCCTTAATTAAGTGCTTCCTGGGGAAGAACTATACTGACACGATTTATGCACCAAAAAAAAATTCACTCATAAAATATAATTAATGATGGAACAACCTTCCATTCATGGCAGTCTCATGTTTACATACTACTATTCGAGTCCACAGCCGCCGCCAGTCTCGCCGAGTCAGCAGCAACATTATCACAGTGGCTCCTGCTCCCGCCCGCTCCGTCACCTCACGTTGTGGTCCTGCTTGATGAGATCGGCCGCCTTCTCGGCGATCATGTAGGTGGGCGCGTTGGTGTGGCCGGCGGGGATCTCCGGCATCACGGAGGCGTCGACGACCCGGAGCCTCTTCACGCCGTGGACCTGCGCAGCCGGGGACCGTACCGTGAGGGAATGACCATCCATCAGCGATTTAGACAATATGTCACCGGTTGCCCGGGAAAGCACAGGGCGCGCTAGTACTACCAACCCAACGAGAAATCTCCCCTCGAAGCGTTGCCATCATCTTACCCGTAGCCTGGCGTCCACCACGGCGCTGGGGTCGGAGGCCGGACCCATCTTGCAGGTGCCGGACTGATGGTAGATGGTGAAGGAGAAGTGCCGGATGTGGCAGCGCCAGTACTCGCGCGAGCCGAACGCGAGGCCCTGAGCCGCGCACGCGGGCACGGGCGCGTCGTGCAGGCGTGTGCCCAGCCGCTGGAACGGCTTGGTCCGGACGATGCGCAGCGTCTCGAGGACGCCGTCGACGAGCAGCTCGAGGTCCTCGGGGAACTCGAAGTAGTTGTGGTCGATGAGCGGCTTGCTGAGCGGGTTGCGGCTGCGCAGGCGGATGCGGCCCTTGCTGCGCGGCCGCATCAGCATGGGCACCAGCGACCACGAGTCCTCGTGCTCCATGGGCTTGAACATCTGGGAAGGGGCGCGCGTTAGATGCACGGCATCGGCAACATGTCCCGGAGCTTAGGGACTATACGTGACCCGCGACCTCTCCGGGAGAGGGGGCGGGGGGTACTAAAACCATGTGGTTCGAAATGGGACAGAACCATCATTGGAGTCTATCGGGACCCCATAATAAGATGTACAACGGGAACGGGGGACCCCATTATCATATTTGCATCCCGCCGGGCCCCCTACAGGTCACGTAGTAAGGGAATGCCTGCTTACCTCGTTGTAGAGATTGGGGTCCAGGCCGAGGCCGTCCCGGAAGGTGACGTCCGAGGTGAGCGACCCCGAGATGAGCATGAGCTCCAGGTCGGGCCAGCCCTCGGGGTTGCCGTCGAGCGCGTAGAAGGCGACGGACTCGCAGCCGCCGGGGATGGAGCCGGGGCCGGTGTGGTTCACGAGCCACTCCGTCATGATGGGCCCGGAGTACAGCCGCTCCGACCTGACGAGGGGCGAGGAAGACGACAGTCTTGACGAGAGCTGGCAAAGGAAGAAGGGAGCCGCGTGTGCTCGCGGTTTTGCGTCTTACGTCTTACTTGAGGGAGATGCTTTGGTTGACCACGAACAGAACGCCGCCAGCGGACACGTGGTCCATGAGGTTGTGGCCGACGGCGAGGTCAGCTATCACCGGTATCTGGAGCTCCTGTGGGAACGACAAACGACCTTGGCTCTGACTAGAAGTACGTCGACCTGAACGCACGCCAACGCGCCGTGCAACCTCCGGCCTCACGCATCCCGGGAGGTCCCGGAGGGTGACCGTGCCTGCGGCGGCCCGCGGAGAGAAATGTGTCAAGTCTAACGAATGCCATACAGACGAGCTGGCTGAATTAATGGTTACAGTAATGGGGACGTAAAGTAAAAACCCTGGTGAGGATAAAGACAAGCGGGGACAAGGCTGATTTGTATGTGTCCCTTAGTGTCATTATTAGTCTTGTCCCGAATTCTCATTCCCAGGGACATCTTTTAATGTCCCTCTCTTCGCACACGTGCATGTCCCACTGTGTCCTTTTACGTCCGTTCTCTCTGTGTGTCTCTTCCCGTTCCTGTCCTAGAGCGTCCCTATGGCATCCCGCCCCTGTCCTAGGGTGTCCCTAAGCCGTCCCGCCCCTGTCCTAAAATGTCCCTATGCCGTCCCGATTCCTGTCCTAGAGCGTCCCTATGGCATCCCGCCCCTGTCCTAGGGTGTCCCTAAGCCGTCCCGCCCCTGTCCTAAAATGTCCCTATGCCGTCCCGATCCTGTCCTAGGATGTCCCTATGCCGTCC
>NW_026267190.1:493921-497312 GCF_000697945.3 Frankliniella occidentalis | reverse complement strand
GGACGAGAAACGACGTCGAAGGCGCAGGGACGGATGGGGACAGCGCAGGGCAGCGTCGGTGGGGACGAGAAACGACGTCGAAGGCGCAGGGACGGGTCGGGACAGCGCAGGGTGGCGTCGTGAAGGTGTCATTAAGGACGTTGGAGGACTGAGGACGCGTCAGGACGACATGGGGATATTGTGGTACGGTCAAGGACACTTTGGGAAAGAAGTGGGACGCCCGAGGACAAAGAACGACAAGAAGTGATGTCCCCGACTTGTCTTAATCCTCACCAGGGAAGTACTTAAAATAAATAAACAAACAAACTATAAAACCGCTACTTTGAGGAGATTGGCACTTTGTCGGTCGTGCAAAAGTCCTCAAGGTGCTCAAGGCCTGGGGGGGGGGGGGGGACGTGAAAATGAGGCAAGCAAACGAGACGGAATGTGGGTCCTTACCCTGTTCAGCTGCCACCACCTGCTGCCACTTGCAGACTTGCTCTCCCCTCCCCACCTCTTTCTTCTCCACATCGTCGATTGCAGCAAACACGTCTGCCGCTAAGTTCAATCGACCTTGAGCGCCCCTCCAGCCCTCCGGGCCCCTCTCCCCCTTTTTCGAGCTGTCGCTGAGCTGTCCCACCCTCGGTGAAAGTGAGGCGGGACAGGAAACCCATTTTCATGTTTTACGCAGAAACGAAGCCAAAGTCGAAAACTTCGACGGTACAGTCGTTACAGTGTGGCAATGGGGTTCAGCCAACTGAGGGAGAAGAACGGGTCAAGACATAAACGTTTCTCGTGGGTCGAGAGAGGGGGGAGAAAGTTACAGGGATTTTGTAGCACAAATTGCCTATCGGTCAGGAGGCTATCTAGCCCCCCCCCTTTACACACACACACACACACACGCGCGCGCGCGCGCCTGTGTTAGCTGAAACCATCTCCTTGGCCCGTACATACCTGCAAGTGCTCCCGGGGGCCGATGCCGGACAGCATCAGCAGCTGCGGCGAGTTTATGGCCCCCGCCGACACGATCACCTCCCTCCTGGCCCGGATCATCCTCCGCGTCGACGTCCTCAGCGCCGACCCGAGGCCGCTCGGTCGGCGCAGCAGCTCCACGCCCACGGCCTCCCGGGTCACGGGGTCCACGACGACGCGGGTGGCCAGCGTCTCCTTGGCGACGTGCAGCGTGGGCCTGCTGTCCTTGATGGGCCGCAGGTAGGCGCGGTTGGAGCTCCAGCGCGACCCCTTGAGCATGGTGACCTGCGCGGTGGGGGAGGGCGTTGCTGTAGTGTCGTCGGGTGCGCACAGAATGCCCGTGACGCTCCGTCCGACACTTACCTGGAAGTGCGCGTAACCGGTCATGTTCTCCGCGTTGTAGTCCACGACGGGGTGGCCCAGCTGCTTCCCGGCCTCGAGGAAGGCCTCGGCGATGGGCGTGCGGAAGGGGATGTGGCTGATCATGACTGGGCCGTCCGTGCCGTGCCACTTCTTGTCCGCCGCCATCTCCTTCACCTGTCGCAGAACACAGACGCCTTGTTGATGGCAAAGGAGTGCACAACTTGTGGATTTGGGGAGGTGAGAGGGGGGGGGGGAGAGTGAAACAGGGGAAAATTGCCGTGTCTTCCTTACCTGCATGTTTTCGAGTTTCTTGAAGTAGGGCAGAACGTCTTTAAAGCCCCATCCCGGGTTGCCCAGCTTCTCCCAGTTGTCGTAGTCCATCCGGTGGCCCCGGGTCCACAGCATGTAGTTGAGTACGCTGGAGCCGCCCATGACCTGCGGGGACAGCGCCATCCAAAAGATTATCGGGGTCACGTGGGGAGAAGTGGCAACCGGCTGACAGAGAGAGCTGACCCCCAGATGAAGCAGATGGCTCGAGGACAAATCCCTCCTGGGATGTCGAGTCTATTGCAAAATTATCTCTGCCCCAGTCCCACAACCTTACCCACTCGACTCAGAGTCCTTCTCCAGCCTTCTCCTCTGCCGGTTGCGCGCGGGGTTGGGAGGGAGAGGGGGGGGGGGTGCACCGGTCCAGCCCAGAGCCCAGACCTGCCTCACGCTTGCCTGTAGCCGCCGCCGTCTCGGCTGCTGCTCTTTGGTCAAAGCGCCTTGACCCGCCCGCCAGAGTTCTCAATCGGAGAACCGAGTGGACCCGGTATGGGATGTACGGTGGACGCGTCCGAAAGCGTCGGGTACGATAGAGATGCTCTATTCGGGCCGTAGCTCCCCCATTCCTCACACTCGTCGCTTTCGGATGCATCCGCAAAAAAAAAGTTCCCGCGCGCGTTTGATGAAGTCACTTGCCTATATATTCCCACGTTTGTCGCAATGCCGGCTGCGGCAGAGGATGCAGCCTCCGCGTCTCGTCTCATGGTTTATGGCGGCGGAGAGACCTTAGCGTGTCGCGGCGCGCCATGGGAACTGCCTGGGGCCCGGGAGCCCCTGCGGGCCCAGGCTAGGCAGACCCGCGCGACTCGGACGCCGCGGGCGAGGCGTGGTTGCCTACCCGGCCAGGGGGCCCTACCCCGTCGACTTACCTTGCCGCGCGGCCAGTTGCAGCGCTTGTCCTTCATGCCGAGGCAAGCCTTCTTCGAGGGCTGGGTGCGGTACTTCCAGTTGGCCTCGCTGAACTGCAGCAGGTTGGCGGTGATGGGGATGTCCATGGCGAAGATCTCGGTGCGGCCGGCCTCGACGAGCAGCACGCTCCAGCCGGCCACCTCGCTGAGGCGCGCAGCGAGCGCGCAGCCCGCCGTGCCCGCGCCCACCACGATGAAGTCGTACTCGGGCAGCAGCGAGTCCAGTTGGCGGTCGGCGGGCTCCTGGGGCCCGTCGCGCACCAGCTGCACGAACGTGTTCCACACCGCCTCCGTGTACAGCGGCGTCTCCTGCGCGCGGCACAGGAGGGCGAGCGCCAGCAGCGCGCAGAGGATCCTCATGTTGACGACGTCGAGGGCGCGGGCACGCTGTGAACGTCCTGGGGCATCGCCTAAGCCCGCCGGACCGCTCGGGACAATGGGAGCCCGAGACTGCGCCGAAGACACGCTGAACCGCTCCGGCCAAGATAGGGAGTCCTCGACCGCCCCGCCCCACCCTCCCCCCGCCAGGACATGGAGCACACCTGGACCAGCCCGGCGGCACCAGGGAGCACCGGCACGTCGTGGTAGGGGGAGGGATGCCGCTCGGGCTTCTGACACGCGACTCAGAGTCTGGCCAGGGCCGGGCGGTTCGAGTCATGCGTGTCGCTGCGGCCGGCGGAGGTAGCCCGATGAAGACAAGAACGTCACTTAGGGGCCATTTGCAGTTTTTGACTCCATATTGAGGTCATGGTGAGGGGGGTAATTGTTATATATGTCGGAGTTTTCACTTCGGTTGCCGCCCTTTTTCGTCAAATTGTTGACGTAAAAATTCATGGAATGAT
>NW_026267190.1:480256-482736 GCF_000697945.3 Frankliniella occidentalis | reverse complement strand
ATCGTTAGCGATCACAACGCAAAAAGAAATTTTGTTCCAGCGCAATTCGCACAATTGCTATAGGGGTTTAAAGGGCCCGGTGTAGTGCGCCCGCCCGGCAGGTAGGCAACCCGCTATCCAGGCCGCCCGCACGGACTGCAGAAGTGGCTAGCGGGCGAAATCAGCTAAGGACTACCATAGGAACATGTGTACAAAGTTTCATGCTTCTAACCAAAAGTGCAGGGTACCCCCTTTATATGTCGCTTAGCGACCGCACTAGGAGTGGAGCAATCCTCGAGGGTCAATCCAAAAGGACGAACATTATCGCTAGAAACTAAGCTTTTTAAAAGTCTACCATTGCATTGGGCGTTAACTCGTTCAGTGCGGCGTGCATCCTGGTTGTTGGAAAAACCAGCAAAGCGCGACCACATTGAGCCCAACATGTCCCTAGCCACACCACACTGAACGTGTTGTCTCTTGCCTGAAAGGGATCATCAATTGTGGACCATATGCCCATTGATAATACAGGGTGCACCCATGTGTATTGGCCGTACTTGTTTCTGGTCATACTGCACCGGCAAGGCATGCAGACGGGTGTTGCACACCCGCACGCGGACGCATGAGGCGCTGTGGCGAGAGTCGGTACTGAAGCCCGCACGCCTGAATGCGGCACCTTATAACCGAGCTTATAACCAGAAAAATAGTACGCCTTTGAACACCCACCCTACCTATACCCTGTATATTGAGCTGCTGGTTAGGTCTCAGTGGAGGCGATGGCGTTGACCGCGCACGATAGCGGTGATAGAAACGTAAAAAGTTCTTCGAGTGGCCCTGAAAAAATATAGAACCATAAAGGAAATGTTAATTTTCAAAATCCCCGTATGGGGGTGTCAATTATTTTCGTTCTTGGGTTTTACTTTATGTCCCATATCTTAAAAAGCTAAAATGATAAGCTAATCTGCCGAACACTTCCAGAAAAATATGTTGTTAATTATTATTGTTCATATATGGTTTGAAATGCGTGCCTGCACTCTTGCACGTACGTGACGCACTTCTCTAGAAGGCGGGCTACCCTCTCCGTCAGCAAAAGGCCGTGGAGTGAATAGCTAACCAAGCGTGTTTGACGGCGGCCTACGTCGTCGCCTCGTCAGCAGGTGCCGGGTAGGCAGACCCGCTTGACACAGGTGTTTGACGGGGCGGCCTACCCTTTCGTCCGCAGGGGCCCCGGAAGCTATTGGAGAGTGTGACGGCGGTCGGCGTCCTACGCCCCTTCAACAAGAACTCCGCAGGTAGAAAGAGGTCTACCCTCCGCCAACAAAATGCCTTGAGGAGTGCTTGGCTACGTGTTTGACGGAGACCTACGTCGCCATGGCGTAGCCTCGTCAGCGGGTGCCAGGTATAGGCAGACCCGCTCGTCACAGCTGTTTGACGGGCGGCCTACCCTTTCGTCTGCAGGGGCCTGAGACGCTATTGTAGAGTTGGACGGCGGCCTGCGTCCCTTCAACAGGAGCACCGTAGGCCGGCCAGCTCTTCGCGAGCGTGCGGCCGGCCGGTCTACCTTTTCGTCTGTACCGGGTCTTCGCCTCCGCAGAGGAAGCGTGGCCGTGGCACCGCAATAATACTTACGAGGGGAGGGCGACCGACCCTCCGGGCTTTCGGGCGTAAGTTTGTACACCTTCTCTGCAGGCGCAGCTTGCCGTCCAGTAAGAAATGACATGTCAAATGTCGAAACAGAATCAGAAAAAGACACCCTTCCGTACCACTTTTCGCCATAGTTTGATATCGTTTTGAATTTCTCTTTTATCCGGGGTCTCTGCCTGCGCCCTGCGCCGTCCGTGAACCATTGAGCGTGTCTGCACGCTGGGTGGCCTGCCGGTCGGGCGCAGCCACCACCACCGGGACCCTTGTTGGAGGGACGGGGAGCGGGGAGAAGGCGAGGAGGTGGCGTTATGGATGCTTTGCTCGACGGAGGGCAGCGCTCGCGTGCAAATGTGATAACGGAACGGGCTCTCGCGCGCCTCCATCGGGGTCATATCGTGGCCAATAAACCCGTGCCAAAGGAAGCCCGCGGCTGCACGGCACGGCCTCCTGCCGCTGAGATGGCTGGGTCCCAGCCAGCTTCTAAAAGCTCCACAGCAGGCAGCACTCCACTTATTACTAGTACATTTTATTTATTTTCGAGGATAACAAAATTGAAATTGCGCGTGGGGTATTGACCCCAGCGTTCTACACGACCGATTGTGTGCACATTGGGGAGGGGGAGCAAGGTCGCGTCCTCCCGCCAGGCCAGGCCCCTTGTTGTTGAGCCAGCCGCCCTAATCCCGGTTAAGTGCCCCCACGGGGTCCGCGGGTGGCGCGGCGGCGAGGCGCGAGGCGGGGACTCAAACCTGAAGGCGGCCTCCGAAAGCGCGCGGGCCTGCGGCCTCTACAACAGCGCTCTTTAGGCTTCAGGCTCGGGCTCGCGCGACGGAGATGACGAATGGCATGGCATGGCACGGAGC
>NW_026267190.1:477140-479899 GCF_000697945.3 Frankliniella occidentalis | reverse complement strand
CCCTTCCCTTCTTTTGCCCTCCTAAACGACTTTTGGCTGAGCTTTTGGCCTACAGAAATGAGCCCAACATATTGTGTTTTAGCCTACAATGATGACTCATTTATTTACAGCAGCTTCATAATACAAGTAATATCACACGCCCCCCGGTCCAGCGCCAGCACGTCAGTAGCGCGAGCGCAGGGTTGGCTCCATCGACATGGTGGACTCCCGGCCTCGCACGCACCTGCTCCGTATCCTCCATGCGTCCTGCAAAACAAACACAATACGCGTAAAACATTTTGAGACAGTCCCCAAACTTTTAGAAACTGCACATTCAATAAAATTCCTGCCCTTGATCCTGTGCTCTTGCATCCTCTAGCGGCTCACCTGGAAACTGATGTTCATGTTTCTCATTTGTCCCATTTCCTCCACCTCTTTCGCGATGCCCTCCTGCACCGTGCCGCGCACGTCCACGTAATGGCACTCCGAGGCAGCGAAGTGACCGGAAATAGCCTTGCGAAAGCCCTGCGAATCCGAGATACGTCAGCATGTAGAGGCATATTGCATGTACTCTTCAAAACTATTTCATACATTTTAATGAGATGTATGTTTGAATACATTTGCAACAATATACTCACTTTGGTGAGGTTGGCGCCTGAGCCGTGAAGGAGCAGTGGGTGGAAGAAGACGGTGTCGCCCTTCGCCATGGTCAGCATCTTCTTGGGGAAGTCGTCGAAGCCCCTGACGCCGTGGAACGCCTTGTTCACGCCCCCCTGGAATGATGACAGTGGAGTGAAAAGATGTCCACTTGGTGATTTCCGACTTGCGACTATCTCATCGTCCAGAAAGTACGCCCGTTTTTCTCAAACTCATGCAGCAAATTACGAGAGCTCAGCGCCTGCGATACTCGGGTTAGGCCACCCCGCGATACACGCATGCACTGCAGGCAAAGATATTGCCTACGTAACAGGCGCTATGAGAGCTTGTAGATGCTGAACTGGTCAGGTTCGTAACGGCGAATGACCGGACACACTTTCTGGTCGATTCCTAATCCCAACTCGCAAGTCTTGGGGCAATTTGCAAGTCGGAAATCGCAGATTGCTAGGCGGAAATAGCTAACTGGATATCTTCTAAGGGTTTAAGACGCCCCAAGAGCTCGACGCCCGGGTTCGCCTCGGCGACCCGCCACAATACCTCCCAGTCCGGGTAGTCGTGTTGGTACAGCTCGCCCGCCCGGTGGCTCCCCGGGACGACGAACAGACAGCCGTTGCGCTCGTGGATATCCTCCATGGCGGTCCACGAGGCCACGATGCGGTTCGCGGGGCGAAATGGGAAGTAGTGCAGGTCCTGGACAAGAAGAGTCGGAATGACGTCGCGGCCGAACGTCAGTCGGTGCCTCGGGCCAGCCACTGTGGCCGAGGTTGCACGGTTAAAAAAAAAGTCTAGTTTCTTGAGGAAAAAGGGAAAACTTTGAGGGGGACACATAGTCATAGATAAAAACTCCCCAGATTTTGGAGAAATCTCAAAAAATAAGGGAAAGTCCCACATTTTTTTCCCAGGAAATTTCCTCAAAATATGAAGAGTCGTTAATCTTTGGAAGTTCCCCAAAGTTGGCCCGTTGCCAGTTGTCCTCCACAAACGAGACATTGTTTCCTGAACCGTGTGCGGCCACCTGTGCTCACCTGGTGCATGGGGTGCCGCGACGTAAGGTGGCCCGAGTCGGGTGGCTTGTTGATGAGCATGGTGTGCACTGCCATGATGTTAGGCCCGGTCATGCACTCCGCGATGTCCAGCACCTCGGGGGCCAGCAGGTACCGGGACAGCACGTCGTCCCAGATAAAGTCCTGCAGCTTGTTGTACAGCCTCTCGCCCGAGGCGCCGCCCTGCTTGGCCAGGGAGATGTCCCTCATGAGGACCATGCCGCCCTTGGACACGCGGCCGTCGCAGAGGTCCACGAACCGCTGCCTGCGTGCGATATGGGGTGCGTCAACAACACGTTGCACTTCTGCACGGGTTCAACTTTGAAGCTCAAGTATACGCATTCTGCACACAAGACACGGAGTTCTTGGGCCATGTGCATTGTACTTGATCCTTTGATTTGTTAAGTACATATGTCTTAATTGAAGTTAAAAGTACTTGAAAAATCAAGTACAATGCACTTAGTCCAAGAGCTCAGTGTTTTGTTTTTTTGGAGAGGAGAGAAGGGGGCGACATCTAATATAAACAGTTTATTTAAACATCTTCAGTTTTTATAGTGATAATTAGCACTTGATGTCGCAGAGGGAAGACTTGAGTGACGAGTGTGTAACAAATCTGTTCAACTTTTAAGTGATCGTCAGTTGAACTCTTGAACAAGCCGCATCAGTTAGGCCCTTCCTTCCTGCTTGCAGAAAAACACTACGCTTTGCCTGACTGCTCTCGATTCGATAGGCACCTGCACTCATCCAGAAAGTCTTCGTCAATGAGTTTCTTGAAGAGCAGGTATCCGTTGTCTTCGTAAAACTTCCGCTGCTCGAACGTGAGTCGAGGGTTGTCTAGCGTGTACCGCAGCGGGCCCGCCGAACTCGCCGCGACCTCCATGCTGCTGTTGGTCCTCGGCGTCTGCTCCCGGGTGATGGCACACGTGCTGTCCGTGAGGCTGGACAACGGTGATGCGCGGGCTCAGGGTGGGGCTTTCAGACGACGCACCGGTGGCCAGAGGCTCTCGCGCACGACTTGCGACTGCTGGTCGATGCACTCCCGCCATGCATGACTACGACCAAACTCTTTCCGCCTTCCCC
>NW_026267190.1:475583-477090 GCF_000697945.3 Frankliniella occidentalis | reverse complement strand
CCGATCCTGTCCTAGGATGTCCTTATGCCGTCCCGATCCTGTCCTATGCCGTCCCGCTCCTGTCCTAAGCTGTCTCCATGCCGTCACACTCCTGTCCTAAGCTGTCCCTATGCCGTCCCGGAAAAATATATCTCTTTGAGTAATTCTTCTGTAACTCTACTCTCCTCTCCCCCCTTCAGCCCCACTCCTTTTTCTTTCTTTACTCTACATATTTTCATTTTTACTTACCTTGATGGGAGTTGAACCTGGGACGTTGGAGCTGGCGATGCCGCATGCTGACCACTGGGCTACTGCGACACATAGACAGTGCGGGCGCAGTAGCCCAGTGTCATAGCGAGACGCATCGTCACATCCCTCCCATGTCCCTGGCTGCCCCACCTATTCTATATCCTTCCCTGTCCCCACCCCGCCCCGTCCCAACCCGTCCCCGTCCATCACACGTCCTTCCACGTCCCCTCCCCACGCTGTCCCGATCCGTCCCGACTCGTCCCCACGCTGTCCCGACCTGTCCCGATTCGTTCCCGTTCATCCCTGTCTCCATTTCGCGCTGTCCCTATCTGTCCCAATCCGTCTCCGTCCATCCCACGTCCTTCCTTGTCCCCTTCCCGCACTGTCCCTATCTGTCCCGAATTGTCCTGATCCGTCCCCACGCTGTCCCGATCCGTCCCAACGCTGTCCTGACCGGTTCGGATCCGTCCCCACGCTGCCCCGATCCGTCCCTAATGTGTCCCTACGCTGTCCCGATTCGTCCCCGTTCAACCGCGTCCCCTCCCCGCGCTGTCCCGATCTGTCCTAATCCGCCCTCGCCCATCCCACGTCCTTCCCTGTCACCTCACGTTGTTCCTAGCTGTCCCGAATTGTCCCGATCCGTCCACACGCTGTCCCGATCCGTCCCCGTTCATCCGCGGCCCCTCCCTGCGCTGTCCCTTTCTGTCCCTATGCGTCCCCGCGCCTGTCCCGATCCGTCCCGATCCGTCCCGATCCGTCCCCACGCTGTCCCTATCTGTCCTAATCCGTCTCCGTCCATACCACGTCCTTCCTCATCCCCTCCCGGCGCTGTCACGACCTGTCCCGATCCGTCCCCTTTCACCCCAATCTCCTCCCCGCGCTGTCCTGATACGTCCCGGTCTATCCTTCATCCTTCTCCACCCCTTCCGTCGCGTCGCCCGCCTCGTGAAGTGCGAGCGGGGAAGGACGAGGAATGGGAGAAAAAACAAGGAATGAACGGGGACGGATCAGGACAGCGTGGGGACGGATCGGGACGGATCGGGACAGGCGCGGGGACGCATAGGGACAGATAGGGACAGCGCAGGGAGGGGCAGTGGATGAACGGGGACGGATCGGGACAGCGTGGGGACGGATCGGGACGGATCGGGACAGGCGCGGGGACGCATAGGGACAGATAGAGACACCGCAGGGAGGGGCAGCGGATGAACGGGGACGGATCGGGACAACGTGGGGACGGATCGGGACGGATCGGGACAGGCGCGGGGACGCATAGGGACAG
>NW_026267190.1:466268-475533 GCF_000697945.3 Frankliniella occidentalis | reverse complement strand
CGCCTGCCAAGTAGGCACACTGCGTAAACAAACACCGGCCCGGAGCGGACGTCGCTCTCGGAGACCGTCAAACATTGGGCCACACCACCGTACGTTTTGGAGTCTCCCGCACCCTCACCGTTTTTCTTTCCGTGTTATTTATAGTTTATCTCACACATGTTCTTCTTTTTCGGGCGTTTTTCACCGATAAACCAGAGGGGATAGTCGCGGTCTTTAAAACTGCATTTATTGGGCATGCCTTCCCTCCCCCCCCTTTTTCGCTCCGGCCGCAGCGCCGCACGTCCTGGGCATGAGGCTCTACGCCGGTGGTGCGCTTTGGGCTCGTGCGGCCAGACCTCCCCCCTCCCCAATTCATTTGCTCTATTGACCGAATTGGGGACTGGATGAGGGACGGGCGGTGCCTTATTTAGTCGTTTATTTTTGTTTTGGCGGCGACAGCCGATGATGCAGGACTCGCGATGTGGAAAAGCGCGAGGTTGGTGGTCGCCGTCGAGCAAAAGAGCGATGAGGGAGGAAGGGTGCCTCCTCTGTCTCTACCGAGTGCCCCGTGACCCTAGTGACCCCGGCTCTCCCCCGGGGGGCTGTGGCCGCACCCGGGCGCGGGCTGTAGCCTGGGCCTTCGCTCGCCCGCCGCGGGGCGCCCCCCGGTTTCGCCGCGGTGGTGTAAGCGGAGCGTCCGGGAGCGTCAGCCGGGAAAGAAGGGAGACAGAAAGAGAAACGTCGAGAGAGGGGACCGGAGGGGACTATAGTTCTCGCTTTGTCTACGTCGTAATTCGAGTGAGATAAACAGCGGCGCGCGGTGGTGCGGCAGGGCGGGGCCGGCCCGTAAGCGCGCCGCACCCCGCCGCATGCCGTCGAAGAGTTAACTACTCGTACCTTTATGGACAAATTTTGACATTATTTTCAATGACAAAATAAATGAATGGATGTGAAATTTCGGTCTCTTGTACTGATAGAATGTCGCTTGTTGTCGTTCGTCCGTTTTATTAACATAAATTGGAAATGCGTTGCCGTTTGTCGCGAACCGCCTTTTCTTGTTGACGTGAGCAGTAGGCCTAGCAGGCCTAGCAGCGGCAGCACCATCATAGCGACAGCATCAGCAGCAGCTGCTGCTGCACCGGCATCAGCAGGCAGCAAAGCCATGCCAGCGGAATCGTCTGGTCAAAGTGCCATAGTCTACCTCCTCTCCTAGGTGCGGGTCCGTTCCACCACTCGCTTAATGCGCCATACGGGGCCAGGCACTTCACATGGATGGGCCCGATCACGGCCCCTGCCCATGCTGCACCCCTTCTCCCCACCCCACGTAGGACCCCAGGTGGCGCAAATGAGAGTGCGCCCGCAGTACACAGCCCTGTTGCCGTGCGGCGTTTTCTCAATGATTCGTCACAAGTCGAGCACTTCTTTCAAGAGAATCGCGACGCGCGGCTGCCCTTATCTTTTGATTATTTTTCGCGACGGGGCCGCGCAGGATTTGACTGGCGTGGCGGGGCAACCGCGGGGCGCGGGGCGGTGAGGAGTGGCGTGGCGGCGCAGCAGCGTGTGCACCCTCTAGGTAGGCGAGCTGTCCTCCTTCCCTTCCGGGTGAGCTGAGCTATGTCGGCTGTGGACTGTGGATGAGTGAGGCTGCGGCCGGCTGGCTATGACTAGTGCCGTGCGATGTGCGATATCATGCCGCGCCGCCGTGAGGCTAGTACCAAATACCAAACACTTGACGAGACGGCACAATATTGAATTATCCGAAATGGACTTTGTTTTCGACCAGTTTTGCCACAAAAATAGGCATTCAGTAGCACAAACACACAGGAATGGAGCTGGCTGCATCATCGCCTGCCTACTAGGCCACCCCTTCTCGCTCGTGTGGAAATGTTGCCTACCAGGCAGGAGTGGATGCAGCGAGCTCCATACCTGTGTGTTTGGGCTACTTGTTGCCTTTTTATTTATCTGGCAACATTGTTTTCGACAACCGTGTGTGACCACAGTGTGATCATTCCCTGGTGGTGTAAGACGCGGGGATTCAAACTCAGACAAGCTACTCGCTCCCCGCTGCTCTACTGTGCGGAGGGCAGATGGTGAACGTTGGCGTTGGTGGGCCCATACGTTTTCTTTTTACGAATCTGGTGGACAATGTGTTGGCGATTACTTGCTGACGCTGATAGCGGTGTAGCTGCTATCTTTAGATTAGCTTGTTGCATGGAGGCGACATTGCACGAGGGAATGTTCCATTCTTAGTCCTTGGCCGTCTCAAGACCCTCACACAATGGGCGCCAGGAAGTTTCCGTAAGGTTAATAACCATCCCCGGAGGAGGGCATATCTGAAAAGGCGACCTCCTTTTCCACGAGCACATCAAGGTGGCACAGTACAGTCGCTGTCGCCGTTCTCGTTTTGGTCCCGCCCGAGTGAGGAGGCTCGGCGGAGACCGGCACGTGTGTTGTAGAGAATCCTGGGCCAGCAGCAGCAGCAGTCGAAAGATCAGACGATCTAAACACACACACAAAACAGAACAAAAGAACATACTTCAGAAGGAAGATATGTGGTTGGGGACTTGCGACTTGGCGACTGAGCGATTTTGCCTGATTTTGCGATTGGCGATTTTGCGACTGGCCTGCCGAGAATCCCGCAAGCCGAGCTCGCGCGACAAAGTAGCGCTCTCAGCAGAAGACAAAGGCGAATGAAAAGGCGCGCCGCTTTAGTGCCCGACTATGTGGCGTTTTGCACTAAACACAAAATCCTTGATCCCGAAGTCCGAAGTCGTAAGTCGCCAATCAACCACTCGACTATCCTAGCTGGGCAGGATCGAATGGGTCCACTTACTCTCGGGTGGGCGGGTTGCCTACGCGGAGCCGTAAAGGGGCCATTATGGTGACCAAAGCCAAACAACCCGCACGCCCCACGCGAAGGTGCTAAGCGCCCACCCACCCCGTTTCCTCGGGGGCTTCGAGGGTTTTAAAGAGGTGGTAGCTGGTAATCTCTCGGATGATTCAATGTTTCACACGCGATTTATTTTTCGGTGGCTCAGGCTTATTTCTCCCCCTTCCACGACTTATCCACGGTCGTGGTTGCAGCATTATTTTTCTCCTCTGTCGAGTCAGAATAAAGATCCATTTATCGCCACAAGGCTCTTTTACCCTGTACCGCGGTTGGCTCAGCGCTGGCGCTCGCTGTCCTAAAGTGTGCAGTGTGGTCGTGTTCTGCGCTCAAAGACTAAATTTTGGCGATAAGCCCGTTGCGTTACCCGTTTGTGTGTCGAGTGCATGGAGGCAACCTTGACGAGCTCGAGCATAGCGGCGCATAGCGAGTGGATACCCCCACCCCCCGGCAGGCCAACGCGCCGAGTTGGTGTCCTGAGCCGAGAATCTTTCACCCTGCTCGCACCCATCCAGTGGGCTGCGGGTGCGAGGGAGACGGCAGGCGCCCGCCGCGAGCCTCTGGACGGGCCGGCCGGGGTCCGGGGTGTCCATGTCGCTCGTAACATAAACCGCTACTCGCTGCACCGGCCGCCCCGCCCCTCGTATGCGACCACACCTCGGAGAGAGGGAAAGAGAGAAAGAGAGGCAAGGTGACGAGCGCAGGGCACACCTTCTTCAACTTCAACTTCAAAAAGGGTTATCAACCGCCCCCAGCGAACGCCGAACGTATCGATATACCCCCTTCAAACAAAATCACGATACTTTTTGAACATCACGCCTCGGACTTCCCCGCCCGTTATCGGCGTAGTGCAAGGGGGAGGTTCCACGGATGACGCCCACCCTATACAGGACGTGTCCTTTCGTACAGCCCGGCGCACAGTCGTGAAGCAGCGCCCACGTCTGGTCCCCGGGACGGGACGGGGTCCACGTATGCCCGGGGAAAACAACAACAGCCGCAGCGCGAAGACGATGCGGAGAAAAGAGAGGCGACCTGCCAAAAGAGCCTGGCGAGGCAGCTTGGGAGAGACTGCCTACACTCTGGCACGTGTAGCCAGCACGAGACCAGAGGCCGCATGGACGGACGCCACCGGACGTCTGAGCTGGAGTGGACGAGATGTGGAGGGACTTCCCTCTGTTCGGGGGGCTCCTGCCGCCCTTGCACCCTCATCGCCCCCTCGCCCCCAACCACTGGCGGCGCAGGGTCGGTCCTACCGGTGCGGTGGGGATCTCTATCCAAACTTGAGGCTCATGGTCAGCTTCCAGTCACCCAGGAAATATTCGTTGTTTCGAATGGCGATATGACGGCAAAAGTCTTGTACGACCGACGTTAATCGTTGCCGCATCCAGCATTTCATTGATCTCCGAGGCGAGTTTTGGCGGCGCGGGCGGGGAGGGGCGCGGGACGGGACGCTTGTCGGCGAGAGCATGTTTGCCAGGGGCTGCGCCCGGGAGAGGACGGGACGCTTTCCCTCTCGGACTCAGCCGGATCAGCTGAGGGTGACAGAGACAGAGGACAAGGGTGTGCAGCGACTCTACTCCCACCCCCGTACCTGACGTCAGCGTGACGTATTGGGCAGATAAAAAAAGGCAGGAGTACCAACCTAGGGGCGTTCACTCGCGGGTGTCTTACCCGGAGAGTGTCATGCGCTAGAAATAACACCAAGAGACGCTTCAAATGGAGAAATCGTATGAAAGTTTGATAATCCCTTAAATTTGCACAAAAACTTGAAATATAAGTGAAATGGAGACGACACACGCGCAAGCTTTCGTGCGCAGTGCTTGGCAGCAGTGGCACCATCCATGTATATGTGATCAAACAAGTGAAGGAATAGGTCACTGATGGTTTGTTCCCGCAGCGAAAAGAGTTCAGTACCGTTTAATTTACCCGAGAATTATGAGTATTAGTGCCCTTTTGGCCTTAAGTAATTCCGAAAGCAGTAAGGAAGACTTTTTAGAAGCCATGCCCGCCTTAAGTTCAAGTTGGTAAGTATTATGAGCTAAATTAGTGGAGTGGTCTTCTCGAGCCTTTCTGGACGTCCGCCATGTTGTATTGCACATACCTCACGTTCGTCATGGACTTTTAAATTATCTCCATTCTTCAATACTCATCGCTAGATAATACTGCATTGACAATTAATATAGACGCATAGCAATGGTTCAAATCCTACCATGTCGTCCTCATTCGTACTTTTCTCTGAATTTCGTTCATCATACCCCCTGCCATTCTCAAGTATTCCGTGGCAGTCATTTTTCCCGTCGTCCTGACTTACGCAATAAACATGCATTACTTATGAATTTCTTTTCCATTATGTATCAGTTTAAAATTTTCCTGATATTTTTAAATTGTGATGTTACTGGAACGTGGGTTACGGAAGGAAGTTGATTTTTAAGGATATTTGAGAATGTCAGTCAATTTCTATTTGCTTTAGATTAGAAAATATCAGTACATTTCTTATGCTCCTGTTCAAATATCTCATCTATATTTTCTTTGTTTTGTTATCTTTATTTTCATAGAATATAGCATTTTAAAATTTGACTTGTTGTAATTCTATGGAAATAGATGAACATTGAACTTTTTTATTTAGTGTGAAGGCAAAGTGGGAAGGCAACCCACTTTAGCTTAACTTTGAGCGATACTGTTGGAAATATTCTGGAGTTCAACAGCATCGTGGCATGCCTCCTCATGATTATTTTTTTAATTTGTTTTTATTTTACCTAATTCTATGAATTTGGCTCAAATGAAATTCTTTCTCAATAGTCTGCTACGCACATGATGTGGCAACAGTGCTTGCCGGATTTCAAAGTTACGCATTACCAGCCAAATCCTTAAAGAATTTGGTGTGGACATGTGATTTTTCTTTTCTGAGAAGATGCACAAACGTGTTTTCAACCTTAATTAAACCAGAGATCTGTGCTGTTGCCAAGTTGTAGGCAAACAGGTCTTTTCTATGATCGGACCATTCTGTGATTTGACATTGCTTCAACATGTAATCCAATTTCTAAATTTTCATTCTTTGTTCTGTTTGTACTGTATTGTTCAGATTTGATTTGATTGGCCTTAATTTCTAACTCTGGTGTCTTTTATTTGTTCACAATTTCCTCATGCTGAGCTTATCTATTTTTAGACCCTACAAAGTCATGTTGATTCAGTTTAGAACCAGATGTTCTCTTGTTTAAGTTGTGGCTTTGTGCCAAGAATAAGTTGTTTTTTTAAATATTGAGTTCAATATACCCTTGGTGTTATCAAACTTCAAATCATTTTCCAATTTTTTCTTACATTTACCTCAAGTGTATTTGGTCAAGTTCTTCTCAGTATCTACTTTACTTATTTTCTGCATTAGGACATTCAGTATTTCACATGATTCTTAATAGGCTACAAAAGCTCTTGTATTATGGCTCCACTGCTTCTGCAAACTGTTTGGGCTGAGAGTAGCTTGGGTCCAGTCTATAAATAAACCAGTTGAACCACTGCCCACTGCGTAGCACGTTATGATATATGTGCCAGTGAAGGTGACAAAACCTTGCCAAAGCTTTAGTTTCCTTGATGCTGCTAAGGGATTTGTTTCTGATAAGTTGTTGTGAATAACTTTTGTTCTGTTTTCAGCTCTTCCGAGGTGGAGGCCGTGCCCCAGTACTGTATAACGTTGGGCGCAGGGCCTCAGTCTTGGTCCTGATGGCCCCCACACCGCCTTCACAATTGTGTCGCCGTCACTCAGCACAGAGGGCAGCGGCGTGGGGAAACCAAAGGAGCTCTCTGTGAGCGCACTGCGTAACTGCAATGTTGTGCAGGTAAAGATTATATTATTAATGCTGTTGTACGGGTTGGTCCCTGGTTGGCCTATGCCTACCAGAGTAGGGGGAAGAAGCTTACTGTCCATTAGACATTTGCCAACTTTTATTCTGGGTTGTGGGGAGGGGTGGGTTTGTGAGACTGTTGTTGGACCTCATCTGTTTAGTCTCCTGCTCTCTCTCCACATTGTCAGTTCATGGATCCTTTAGGGCTACCTTGTATTTATTCAAAGACATTGCCTCAGTCTAGCATATGTCTCTTAATATTTTGTGAATTTGGTTTCCATAATTTGAAATTAGTAAACTGTTATCCTGATGGAAAAGTATTGTTTGTTATAATCTACTGTACAATCACCCTGTCAATTCTTTTCTCACATACCTTAATTCTATGGTTGCAGGAGAATGAGTTATTAAAAGCAGCAAGGTCACTGGAGTCACTGCGTTTGACGTTTGTGCTCCAGTTGACTGAGAGTAGCCAGGTGCTATGGGAAACAGTGCTGTGGCAGGGACGGCTGTACATCCAGCTGCCGTCGTGCCTGCTGCCAGAAGGATCAAAGGAGGGCTTTGTCTCTTTGTTGGAGTATGCTGAAGAAGTACTGAAGTGCAGTCATGTCATCTTGTGCTTCAAGAAAGATCGATCCGACAGAGGTAAGTTTGAATTCCTTTTGTATCTACTGTGGGAGAATTTTGGTTTGGTTGTGATTAATCTTGAAATTTCTTTTCCAGCCCTTCTTGTGCGTACCTTCATGTTCCTGGGATTTGCTCCCCTAGCTCCTGGTAATACTCTTGTGCCGCGTAAAGCAGATCCAGGCAACCTCTACATGCTCTACACTATCGAGTAATTGTTCATAAATAGCCATGCCTTGCCACAGACAAATTTTGCACTTTTTCCCTTATCATTGCTACAAAACATGTTCTGAGTTTTGAATATTACTTTCTGATAGTTTACTCAAATTTAAAAGTGGTATGTGAAACTAAAAGAGTTAACTGTTCAATTCCATGCCATTTTAATTTATGACAAATTTGCTGTGATGGCGATGAAACAAACTAGCATCTCATTTTGCTTAGGTATATATCTGTATTGGCTTAAAATATTTATATGCTTTAGATATTTCATATAGATGTCGCACATATGTTTCTATGGTCTGTTGGCAAGCATGCATTTAGGGTGTTGTTTTGGTCTGTAGTTAACTTATACAGTGTCTTCTTTATACCACCGGTGAAATCTTTCAGGGCCGAACAGCTGTCAGGTCTATTGAAGGTTATAACTCTTCTGACTTTCTCTGATTTTTTTAGTCGCCATTAAGACATTCTGAAATTTAAGATCCAAGTTTTCATTCTCTAGCAGTAACATTTCTTGTTTCCCTACGTTGGTTTAGTGAGAGGGAACATATGATAAATTATCGGGTACTTTTTAATTAAGTGGCAGTTTGAGGCACTTTCATCTTCATCTTTTCATTTGCACCAAAATTATATCTGGTTGTATTTCACATCCCTAAAAATGTCACAGTAGTTCTTTCATACTAGTGCCTCAAACTAGTTAACAAGTTTCCGATCTTTGATTCATATCTGTCCCTTGTGTTGAGTGACAGTGACACCAAAATATGAAACACGCGTATAAATTTCACTTCATACGTAAGAAAAAAAATATAAAAAAATAAAGAAAATGTATAAAAAAATGTAGATTTTGTTTTTACACATGGTTATTTTTTTGTGGTTCACATTATACTTTCATGCATTATACCATTCCAACTGTTTACTTGGTTATCTGGCATTAGCTGGGCGGCCCGGCATCACCGGTTTTCGTTTTTATAATCATGTAGGTGAGGGAGTGGTTACATTACCTTTTTTTTTGTCGTAATGTATGTCATTAGATTAAGTTTTGTATCATTGGAAATATTTTATTTGTTTAGTACCCATTTTAAGCATTCAAGAATCAAATATATATCCTGTTCAATTATTATTCTTTGACTGATGGTTTGGAGTTCACTAATAAATCCAACATTACTCTACAACAATTGATAGTGAAAGTGATTTCTTACCCCTTTTTGAAACTCCATGTTGTAGAAATGCTTCCTTTTCATTATTTGCTTTGAAGACATACCTCATAGTGCAGGTAGAAAAAGAGCGAGGTAGTGGCATGAAATACAACTAAAACAAGATAAAATACTATTTTGGAGTACATATGCACATGGCGGGAACACAGTACCATGCCGGATTTGGGCCATTTAGTAATTTGGACCTCATTGAACTCTAGGGGTGGTTCAAAATGAAATACAGAGCACGGCTGGTGCATGGTTCCTGATATAAGATTTCGACTGAACGAGGCTTGTTTGAAAGGAAGCCAAATTATGTTTCAAACAAGCCACGTTACGTTAAAATTCGAGAATGGGAACCATGCTCAAGCCGAGCTTAAACATGCTCAAATTGTCAGTTTGGAACACCCTATTGAACACTTAAAACGGGGGACAGCGCTCAGAAGTATAAGGGTGAGGAGAGCGATGGGTTGCTTAGCCCTTACCCGCTTACCTCTACGGCGGACCGATTTGCTTGCATTTTACCGTATTTT
>NW_026267190.1:452169-466218 GCF_000697945.3 Frankliniella occidentalis | reverse complement strand
ATATTGAATTTATTTAACTAAACAATATTAGCATTCAAGTCAAACTGCAGTTTGACACGATACTAAAATTGCAGGACTTAAAATCTTGAATTAAAATTTATAAATTTCAAGTCAATAAAAAAAGTCCACACACTGCTTCTCCTGAATATTGACACAAGGGATTAATATTGTGCCGGTTGAGCCGATTCTTTGATCTCAGCAACCACCAACTGCTATTCATTATTCACTTACAAAGGGCATCCTTTGGTTAAGAAATATTCTAAGATTGGTAAACATAGATTATGTATACCAAGTGGCCAAAGGCACCTGAGTTGTACAAATATTGTTAAAGTCTGTGACAAGATTGTTCAGCATTAGCCATTGCTTGATAATACCAAAAAGGTTTCCAGTAACTAAATGTACCACTGTCATGCAGTATCACCATAGTGATTTAACAATAGAAACAGTTTCTACATAGACTGCAGACTAACCAAGAACGTTTCTGTTTGAAAGAAACATGAAGGCTTACAATTTCAATGCAGGTGGCATGAAAGTGGTACAATTGACATGTTCTCCAACTACTGGAACAGAGCAATGGAAAAAGAAGCACTGCAAGTACACAAGAGTTAACAAATATATAATACAACTTTAAAGTGAGCACCCTGTATCAAAAGCTTTCGTTAATTGAATGGCAACACATATTCTCATACAAGTATGAAAAAATAAATAATTACATAATAACCGTAACAACATTAATAATAATTATAATAAGAGAGGGAAAGATTTAGGCCAAGCAATTTGAACTCTATATTGTCAGTCTGAAGCCAATAAATAAATAAGTAAATAGAAGAGAAAATTTGAGAAATAAGTTCAAATAGACAATGTAATATTTTCAAGAATATTTAACATGGGACTTTAAGACAAACACTTGCTTGAAATTCAATTGAAGCCCTTAGTAGGTGGTGGTGTTTGAGACTGTTCTCAATCATACATAATCAAGAGTGCGAAAATGGTTGATTAAAATAGGTGAAAAGCTTTCAATACATTTAGCTATCTAAGTAACACTTAAAAACTTTTCTTTTATGTGACAAATTAGTTATTATGGAACCTAGTACCAGTGTTGTTTTATCTTTCTCCAGAAAAACCACAGAAATTGACTGACAGGAAACATAATCTAAATTCTAGTAATAAAAGTTTAGATCTAGAAACTTTAAATTCAATAGGGAACATCTTGATCGTAACATACAATTATGTACTGCACTTCTCACTGTAATTCCTTGTATTTTCCGTCCTGGCATCAAAATATCACATTTACAAGGGACCTTGCTTATATGGTGAATCACTACATTTTAGAGTTGGAGATTTCATTCATCATATTTCCATATAAATTTGAAGTTTACCTTAAGTTATTTTGTACATAATTCTCTCTGAGACTTTGTCTTAAATCAACATCTCAAATGATATCACAGGTACAAGGACAACCTCAATTATAGTTACTGACAGCAAGTCACATTGATGGCACTTGTCAGGGGTATTTGACAAAGCAGTTTTCTGAACACTTTTGGCTAAGGCAATCTGACTAGAGCAAGAGGAGTTCATCCAAAGTAAATCATACTTTGAGTTTGAGTCAATCTTTTCTAATTTCTAAGATAAATCATTGTACCAGGTGGCTGATTCCCACCGCTCACTTTTGTACTACGCATGCAACCCGCCCGCACGGTTCCATTCGGGACTGCGTACCCATTAGGGGCAGGCTACTGGTTTTAAGTGGCAACGCCTCCCTCCGCCACAATAATTAGACGGTCTTTGCGCGAGCTACCCCGCGGACCGCAAGCATAGTACAAGAGTGGTATATTAAATTGCCTTCATTCTGTGTTTGGTTCTGATGAATCATCATATAAAAACTCAGAGATAGCTCTTTTCAGCTGTGAATGTCGCCGGTAGGCTAAACTGGGCAGGGTTGAGTTGGTCATGGGGCTTGTCAACTTCCCACTTAAGAACCATTCTTCTATTGCAGCCCGTTCATAGGTGAAACCATCTACAAACACAATTAATAGAAACTCTAATCAATTGCACTGAAACCAATATTCATGCCAGAGGGCAAAATTTTTAACATTTTTTACCTGCACAAACCACTGGGTCACGCATCACCTCCCGTGTGATAGGACACAAAAATTCATGAGGTACGTCAGAGTTACTTGAAATTTCCGGCAGGCAGATGTTAAGTTCCTCATGTCTTAACCATTTCAGTTGTAATGTTAGTTCATGGATTTGTTCTGGATCCTCTGAAATCATAATGCATAATGATAAAACAATTTTTAATGCATAATGATAAAACAATTTTTATAATTTATGTTAACAGGAACATGAGTAATGCAAGGATGGTATTCTCTGCAATAATTTGTAGGATAGATTTTGTATTACCTATAGATAAAATTGAAGCAATTTCATTTTCTGGCAGGGTTAGAATCTGACAACCATCTAGATTCTCAGTCACAGAAATAGTTGGTGCAATTGGGAAGGAAAGAGTCCGTTTAAGCCAAGATATGACGTCAGCAGGAGTCCAATCAAGGGCCTGTTTGGTTTTTGAAATTTAATTGATTAATGAAAGCTGCTCTATGTAAAAGACTATTATTAGTGATTTTCATTGAAGTATAATTACGAACATAAAGTGGTTGACCTCGAAGGCGGGAAGCAGCAACACTTTGATAAACCAAATGTTCAGGGAGGAGCCACAATATTAAAGCTTTATCCAATGACCCTGGAGGAGAGAAAAAATTTGTTAGATTATCAGTTATCTGAAAAAGATCTGAACAAGAGCTAAAAGATCTCAAATACTGTATAAAATTTTTAGTTATTGTATTGACAGTAGTGCTGGGAGCCAGGATGTATTCTGCTAGTATAAACCAACCAAAGCAAAATAGGACCCTCTCGCCAGTATTTCAGTCCATAATGCAGCATAGCATGCTGCCTTACATTCAAGTACATAAGGTAACATTATTTATAAGCAGTGGGGTTCCTTTTTTTAATGAGGGAAATGATTTCAAGACTATAACTTACCTAATAGTAAATTCAGTAAAAACATAATGTACTTGAGCCTATAAAATAAATATAAATAAAATATAAAAAACAAAAAGAGAAGCCTTAATGCATGCAAGCATACTTTTTTTTTCACACAAACACGCACAAAAGAATGTGTGTTTTTTTTGGAGCAAATTAGAAAAAAATGTATCATTTCTCATACCAGTTGCTAAAAGTGAAGAGTCTGCTGATAAGGCACATGATGTAACTTGCCTGTTGTGACCTTCCAACACAAAAAGGCAATCACCTAAATGCTAAAAAGGATAGATAGAAACTCCATTAGTAAGGTATTTTTGTTGATTGATTGATTGATTGGACCGAAGGGGGAGTGCGGTCAATAATGCCAATGCCAAGTGGTAACCCTGGAGGGAAAGAAATGCTTCACAACTCACCACACTCCATATACGTGCTGTAGAGTCTGAGGCAGTAGAAACAAGAAATTCGCCTGAGTCTGGGGTGAACCTAACACACATTACATTGCCTCCATGTCCCGCTAAAGTTCGTACAAGTTTAGCACCGGGAGGGGGCTTAGGAGAACGCAGTGGGCTAGCTGGCGCCGGTGGGGTGCTCAGCAAAAGTGAAGATGTTATTGGGGGTATGCATATATCCTTTACTACCTTCCACAACTTAACCAAAGAATCATTACCACACGACGCTAGCAAATAGTTCTCTGAACCTAAAACAATAAATTTATAAATGTTGATTTTTCCAGAAAAGTGTTTAGTATGTTAATATTTTTTTAGTTTAATTCAAATGCAGTTATACACACCATGCATACCAGCTGATGGTGAAAAGTCACAACTCTGAACACCTAAATCATGTGCATCTTCTTGTAACATTAAACAATGATCCCAGATGGAAGCAACAGCCCAGCCTCTTATGTGCCCACCACTGCATGCAGTTGCCAAAAACTGACTATCTGGAGAGATTGCTAGAGCTGTGACTGCTTCAGTGTGCCCTTCAACCGACCTGTTATAGAAATAAATCATCTAAATAATAAAAGTCCTGTAATGTTAGAAATGTTTACAAAAATGTATGAGAAGCCTGCAAAACCTACAAAAATAGTTCTCCAGTGTCTGTACGCCACGCACTGGTTGTTTGATCGTCGCCTGCACATATAAGTAATTTTCCATCTGGTGAGAAGCGACAAGTTCGAATAGCATTGCGACCCGTACCAAAATTACCAGGGACTCGCTTGCCTGTCTAAAAGCAAAATTATAGGGGTCAGGTATTAGATCACAATAGAGAACAAAGTTTTGTTCCATTAATTTCCCTTCCTCAAAGTTTCTGAACTTACCTCTGTGTCCCAGAGAACAGCACATCCATCTGCCGAGCAGGAGGCTACATACTTTCCACAAGGTGAAAATTCCACTTGGTTCACAGAAAATGCATGTGCTTCGATTGGCGAAACATTTTTAACTTCATGGAACCGTAAGCTATCAGACTTAGAAAATATATGAACCATTTTGTCCCTGAAAAGTAAACCATAGATTAGAAAATACATATGCTAATTAGATTTAAAATTTAAATCTTAATTTTGATCTTACCCGCCACCGAACGCAAGAAAGTTGTTCCCAAAGAAATCGCATGTATTCACAGCACCATTAGGAGACTCAATTCTTTGTAAAAGTTGAACTTCACGGAGCTCTGCATGAGACTCAGATGACTTGGGCCCTCCTTCCAAAGCGCTCACATCAGGCTGTGAAATTTTTACATATATTAAAATTGGTTCAGTTGGTAAAAAAAGAGGTTTTGAGCACTTTTTCAGGAATAAATCCTTGTAAGACCATTCTTCCCGACTTCTGAAATATAGTTTGCATGTAGGTCATTAGACTTAAAATAACATTCAATAAGTCAGATTGACTCATCCTCATAGTACTAAAGGCATGTCTTAACTAACATTTCTGTTCTTCAGTTCAAAAGTTTGCGCCCAAGATTTCTCCAACAAACATTGACTTAAAAATCTGGACAAAAGCTTTTTAGAATCAGTATTACCAGGGCTACAAAATGATACGGGGATTTGGTTGTGTCTTGTAAAATAGAAGAAAGTTAAATATCTTTTTTTGAAAAACAAAACCTAGAAAGTTTGAAAGTTGTTTAGTTTGACATTCTTCTATTTTTCAAGTCACAACCAAATCCCTGTGTCAATTTGTATCCGTAGTGATACTGATTCTAAAAAAACCTTTGTCCAGACTTGTAAGTAAATTTTTGTCGGAGAAATCATGTGCACAAATCTTTTAAGAGAAAAACACCAATGTCAGTTCTAACATGCTTTCTATACCATAAGAACGTGTCAATCTGATCAATCGAGTGATACTTTCAGTCTAATGAACAATAGGAAAACAAAATTAAACAACATATTGATTGTTTTCTGTTTTGAAGGGTCTGAAAAGGATTAATTCTAAGAGAAAGTGCTTAAAAAGTCATTTTTTACCAACTGACCCTCTTAAAACAGTTTTTGAAAATGTACCCGAGTGTAGATAGATGATAAATAGTAAGATAATAAAAAATTACAACATAAAAACTTACGGGGCCACCAGTACTATCAAAACTAGAACCAGATAGTTTGTCACGAAAAGCACTTAAAGATGGTGCAAGATCAGTGTCTAGGGAAAGTTTACCTTTTACATCCCACATAAGAATAGATTTGTCATTAGATCCTGAAAGAAAAAAGGCTATAAATAAACACCAAATGCGGCACACAAATTTCGGTTTGAACAGATCCATGTTTTAAATTTTTAACCAACCAGATGCTAGGAGGGATCCATCACGAGAAAATACACAGCAAGCAACATATCTTGTATGACCCTCTAGTACTCTTAGACAAGTCCCACTTTGTATCTGATGGCAGAAAATTTACATGACAAAACATAATACACCCCAGCAAAAAGAAAAATATAACAACATAAATTGGTACACAATTATCTGACTTACCTCCCACAATCTAACAGTTTTGTCAAGAGAGGAAGAAGCAAGTCGGGTGGCACTTGCATTAAATCGAACACATGTGACATCAGATCCATGTCCCTCTAACGTGAGCTTGAGAGACACTTGACACTGTTTGTGTCTCCTCCTTACGCTACTTCCTCTTCTTCGTAAGCTCTCATTGCTTTCTCTTTTACTATCTCGAATTCTAAAGCTATTTTCTCTTCGAGGGCCTAGACTGTTTGGACTGACCGGACTACCAAGTTCAGGGGTGGGAACCAGGCTTTGTCGTCCTGATCCAGAGGCTGGGGAATGGGGAGGATTCCACTGCTTTGTAGGATGCATAACAACAAATGACCATACCTTCACCAAATGATTGTTTCCACATGTTGCAAGTGTGTAACGTGTGGCCAAAACATTGTCAGCTGTGAAAAACGTACATCTTATTTTTAATTTCCTTGATAAACGTGTTACACTGTCATTGAAATAGTTGCTGGTGCCTTATTGCGACCATTTACCAAAACTAGCACATTAAGAAATAAACAAACCTGGGGTCTCTTGAGTTGAAGCAAAATCTGAACCTGTGACACCTAGGTCATGAGCATCTTCTACTACTGACACAAGACACTCGTTACTGTCAGTGGGACTCGCTGAATCTTCTAATTCATTGTGAGGTTCAACTAAATCTTTCCATAACTTTAAGACCCCAACTGTATCTGAAGTCAAGAGATATTTACAGTCTGGGCTGAATGACATGGCTTGAATAGTAGCATCATGTGCTGGTAATGATCTGTCAAAATACATGAAAATAACAGGAAAAACTCTTAAGACAGAATATACATGAGAGTCAGAGTGTGGAAATAAGTGCTTTACCTGACCAGAGTGCGTCGTAGGATATCCCAGACACAAATGGAACCATCGTCACCAGAGCTCACAAGAAATGTAGAATTAGGAGCAAATATGCTTAATCTAACAGCTGAGCCATTTGTTTGTACAAATGTGTGAATACGTACTCCTGTCTTTAAGACCAAAACAGAACACAATTATAAGAAAAACATAAAAATTGCTAGGCAAGAAAAACTTTACTGTATCATTACCCTTGCATTCCACAACACGGTGCTTCCATCTGATGAGGAACTTGCCAGCATTGTACCCAGAGGTGAAAACCGAACACTGGTAATAGCATATCTGTGACCACCTAGGGGGGAATATGAGGCTTCTACAAAGCCTTGCCCTTTTATCCATTCCCATACCCGAACTAGCTTATCACTAAGGAAACAAAATTGAATTATTTACAATCATTTAGGAACTCCGCAACTTCTAGATACAAGCAGCTGTGTGTAAACAGGGAAGTTCTGACACACATTTAATTAAATGTGTTACTATAAGCTAGATTTTTTAAAAATATATAAAAATCTTAGAGAATCAAGAAATTTAATTAACATTTTTGAGAGAGAACATACCTTGAACCAGCAGCAAATAGAAAATTTGCTCCAAAGTCACAGCAAGTAACACTGTCTGATGGAGACTGAAGGGTTTGTAACAATGCGGCTTCTCCAAAACAGCGTGAGAGCATAGCAATTTTAACTGAAATGGATAAAAATATTACAGACTTAAAAAATCAGAAGAGTGCAGTACAAACCAAACAAAGGCCAGAGCCTGCTGGGCTGGAGTATATGTAAACACTACAGGTTAGAACTTCTTCCTCCTCCAAACTAGAATATGGGAAGAAACAGAGTCATCTCTGAAATAAGTCGAGTTTCCACTGATCAATAATTTCTTTCGCTCTCATTTTCGACAATGCAAAGGATGACAAAATGTTACGTAACTTAATCATATTGAAAACTACATTCCGAAATGAGGAGTCGTGTACTATCAAACACTGGAAAAGTGGAAAGAAAAGATTCACTTGCCTTTTGACTTCTTCATAGCCCGTAGGACGTAAACTCATTGATAGAATAACTACGGAGTTAGTGGTATTGCCAGACAGAGTAAATCAATACATAATTCGTCACGCTTTCCGCTTTCAAAATAGAGTTGACATGCAACGACGGTGAGTAGAGGGGTGGTGGGTGAGGCCCCTTCTGCTTTTGTTTTGCTTCTGTGGTGTCGTCTGCTATAGGTGACGAAGAATGAAAAATTCATCGGTCTTGATAGGTCAGTTTGGAGGGTTTGCTCGTCATACGATCTGTGATTTGTTGGAATGAGCGGACAGTTGTCAAAGATATTTGATTGACAAGTAGTTATCTGCGTTGCACTTTTTATATTTTAAGCTTTTGAATCTTCCTATCCAATTCCACTTACATAAATAACTGGTATGGCAATCGGGCGGGCACAGGAAGCACTGCGGAAGACCTGGGCCACCTGGGCCTTCCCTCCTCTGCTAGAGCGAACGTGATGAATTGATATTTGACCTAGCGAATGAGCGAATTCTAGCGAACAGTTGACACCCTGGCGTTTTATCTACTTGACCCTGGCCGCAACTTGACCCGATCCCTCTCCTCACGCCCGATCTGTGCTGTATCATCATGGTATCATGGCAACATCCGTAACTTCATCTGTATTATGTTCTGTTGCGAGGTTCTGAAAAATGTGATGTTCTGTGATGGTGGGTGATGTTTATAAAATGCACAGGTACAAGTTAATTTCTCATTTATCACTTTATGTACAATATATTATAAGTAAGCATTTGCAAGCCCCTTTGAATACTGTTGGAAAAATTTACAAGATTGTTTTTAAAACTACATTAACTTAGTATTGGTTTATGGAATGACTTTTTACACATTTGTTCATTCAATTCACTTTTTGTGAATCACATCGTATACAATGGACATATAATTAAAAATGATGAATACAATGTACAAATAGTCTACACATAAATATTTACAATCAGTCTGAGTAATATAATAAGTGGCTGAATTCGGGCCCTTGAGCTCAATGTATAACACAAATCAGCGGCACTTACATCATAAAGTATATCCTATTGGACATTTTGATTCTTATGGAATGAATCTACACCTAAGACACGTTTCTGTTAACAGATCAGGAACTTGAGATTTATTAATATTTTACTATTCAAAAGACCATATTGAATTTATTTAACTAAACAATATTAGCATTCAAGTCAAACTGCAGTTTGACACGATACTAAAATTGCAGGACTTAAAATCTTGAATTAAAATTTATAAATTTCAAGTCAATAAAAAAAGTCCACACACTGCTTCTCCTGAATATTGACACAAGGGATTAATATTGTGCCGGTTGAGCCGATTCTTTGATCTCCGCAACCACCAACTGCTATTCATTATTCACTTACAAAGGGCATCCTTTGGTTAAGAAATATTCTAAGATTGGTAAACATAGATTATGTATACCAAGTGGCCAAAGGCACCTGAGTTGTACAAATATTGTTAAAGTCTGTGACAAGATTGTTCAGCATTAGCCATTGCTTGATAATACCAAAAAGGTTTCCAGTAACTAAATGTACCACTGTCATGCAGTATCACCATAGTGATTTAACAATAGAAACAGTTTCTACATAGACTGCAGACTAACCAAGAACGTTTCTGTTTGAAAGAAACATGCAGGCTTACAATTTCAATGCAGGTGGCATGAAAGTGGTACAATTGACATGTTCTCCAACTACTGGAACAGAGCAATGGAAAAAGAAGCACTGCAAGTACACAAGAGTTAACAAATATATAATACAACTTTAAAGTGAGCACCCTGTATCAAAAGCTTTCGTTAATTGAATGGCAACACATATTCTCATACAAGTATGAAAAAATAAATAATTACATAATAACCGTAACAACATTAATAATAATTATAATAAGAGAGGGAAAGATTTAGGCCAAGCAATTTGAACTCTATATTGTCAGTCTGAAGCCAACCTAGTTGCTTCTGGTGAAAAGAGGTAATAAGTTCAAGCAGGTACATGCCAAATAAAATCATGAATCACCTTCCTGTCTTAAAGCAATATCAGTTATAACAAAATATATTTTACACTTTTCTACTGTTCTATAGTGAGCTGGGTGATTATACAAAAATATTTTGAAACTATCATACTGTACCATACAAAGTAATAAATACTAGAATTAAGATGTAATTCACCTTTTCACTCTGTGAAGTGCTTTTAGACAGGATGATATTATACGAATGAAAGTAATTTGGCATATGTATGCATCCAAGTATGACACAAAAAAGCTCCTGAGTACAAGGTAGAATAGAAATCTAGAAAATCATAAAATGGAAAAGGCAAAACATATGAGTACTGAAGTTTTGTCTGCATTTCAAATGTTAAATGGACAAGAAGTAAAGCAAAAGAAAAAAAAACTGAAGAGTAAGACAACTTCAAATTTAGTTGCTGTCTACATATGTCATGGACAGTTAGTACAAGATGTTTACAAACTGATAAGATTGTAAAAGAAGTTCTTACATACTTATGCAGAACTTGAACCCAACATTATTCACAAAAACTACTAAAGTGACCAGCAGCAAGAGAAATGTATACTTGTACAAATCAAGAAGGAGTGCAATGCTTTGTCAGTCCACATCAGTCCAGCACACATTTCTATGATGGCAAAGGGTAAAATTAATATTAGAATTAGGGGATTGAGGGAATACATTACAGTCAAAACTCGTTAGTACGACCCCCGGATACAACGATTTCCCCGTTATAACGATTTTTTCCGCCGTCCCATGGCATTAGTTTTCTTCTTAATGCTATCGGATACAACGATTTCCCCGTTATAACGTTTTTGGGCCGCGGTGCCAGTGGGGTCGCACTAACGGAAATTGACTGTACTTTGGAGGCACAGTATCTGCAGTAATATATATTCAACAAGACTTTGGCATAAAAGAGCTCTGGGTGCAGGAAACCACTGAACTGAATAAACTGCCAATGAATCAAATGATTGACATGAATCAACATTGGTGATAGTGAGAAGCTTGATAGTTGAAGGAGCATCAAGCTCACTAAGCTAGCTTCATTGAGCTATTAATAAAGGTACAAGAAATTTATGATTCAAGTTATTGAGGGCTATAAAACGGGAAATAAAACACCCTCAGGATTCACGCTGAAATACCTTATATAATAGAATTTGAGTAAAACCTGCCATACAAAGTTTAAAATAATTTTTTAAGGGGCTTTGTTTAGACTAAAACAAGATTTGTTTTCAAGAAAGAAAAGTACTTTAAAAAAAAGAGTAGTTTTAGATGTTGTGCCTATAGCTCCAAACAAAAGTGAAAATGAAAAAGGTTTGATAAGAAACTAACAAAAGAGTTGCCTTTTCTTGGCTTTGATAGAAAAAACTAAGGCAACTATTGTTTAAACAGATTTTTCATTGAAGAGAAGCTATGAGAACCAAGCAAAAATGATACTTCAGTCCATTTTTTTTAGTTTCCTGTTCTCCAAAATTCATTGCAAATAATTTAAGACTAGCAATTCTCAAATAGTAACTGGGAGTTTGAGAAAATTGCCATACACACTAGAATATAAGCTACTTTGCTTCAGTTATTTAAGTTAAGTGGTATGAAGTGAACAAGTCGCTTTTCCCATCCCTTGGAGTCTAGTTTAATGTCAGGGCCCAGATAAGCTTAGTGATTTCATCCTCTGGGTAACAACATGATACCGGGGCCTGATACATCCATACAATATCAAAATGAAATGAAATAGCAACATCCTACATAACAGTGAATACGGTAATAAATAAGCCTCATTCGGAGGAGTATCCTGCACTGGTCAAAAAAAAAGGGGGGGGGGGGACAATAGGCACAGTTTTAAAAACATGTACCAAGGCCATCACTGAGGTCTAGTATATCTATGTTCAGTACATGTAAACCAATAGTTAAAAAGAAAAGATTGCAAGAAACATTCAAACTATTTGCACCAAAAGGAGGCACACAATCTGCTCACAAAGAAAGGTAAACAGTCAGGTTGACCACTGAATAAGGTATGGAATTTTAATTTAATATTAAGATTAACAATAAATATTGAGATGGTGTAGGAACAAATAACCTGGGCATAGTCATATGGCCAAAAAGCTGCTCATTGTCTAGGGTATCGACTTGTATGACACTTTCACATTGCACACAACCATAAAATTATGTCCTACACATCAAAAAAGAGTCTACATGAGAACAGTATCACAGAAAGAGAAAAATATTTGGCTGAAACAGCAACAGGTAAAGGATATACATACAAGTGCATTCTAAAGGCCAGATCTCATCAACCAGTAGAACCAAAGTTCAATCAACTTAACCTGCTCCACTCAGCATTCAACTTAAAAAGTAATATATTTCATAAAAATTAAAAAAAAATAATAATCAACAAATGTTAACTGTCATAACTGTTGATTGTTTACTTAGAATCAGATCAATTTGTTACAATGGTTTGAGTAAACAGGTGATGGAATCTGGTCTAAACCTTATGACCATCGCTAAATAAACCTAACTCTTAAGCATAGAAAAAAGGTTTGCCGGCTGATTTACAGGTTTTTTGAGACAATTAAATTAAAAAAATACATCAAATCTAAAGTATCATTCTTTAAAATGATGTCTTGGTTACAAGCAGTAGAATAAAACAAAACACTTTAAATATGTCAACAGAATTTTCAAACAATTCTAGGATAAAGTTTTATAATGATTGGCCATAAGGAAAGCACTGCAGGGGCAATAATACGCACACACTAACTGGAAATATATTCCCAAGAAATAATTCCGTTCACATGTTGAGAACATCACATCGGCGCCCTCACCCTCACACAGCAGTAAAAGCCATAATTCAATAGGTTAAAAGATACATTTTGTTTAAAGTTGTGCATAATGTCCTCAAGGAGGAAGGCTGTACAAACAGGGCATACTCTTAAAAAAAAAAACCTAAGTCAAATAATAAATACAGATAATCATCATAAATAATATTACATCTATCATACTCACACAAAATATCCAGAAATGTGGTAAACAGAACAAAATAAAACTATACACAGACCAGAAAACAAAAGTAAAATCAAAAGTGGCACGCAGACTGCTAAAGTACTTGTACTGAACGGCACAATTAAGCGCAAGGCTTGGCGCAGGTTGTCATGGGTTGATGACAGACTTGCTGAGTATGAGCAGTCGGCTGTAGGCTAGCACATATGTAGGAAACAAATAATCTCTTTAGTAGACTGCTAAAAATCACCCACACATCAACATTCTGTAGTCTTGAGAGTTGGTGGTGGTCCATGATGCGAACCATGAGGAGGATGTGCGGTATGAGTTGTAGCACCATTTCCATGACGATGCCAATCATGAATGTAGCCATTGGCGGTATTAACATTTGCACTGCTGCCATTACTTGCTTTGCTGTCTCTACTCGAATCACTTGAGTAAGCTTTATGGTACTGTGCATAACTACTGGGAGCGGGAGCCGGCATAACACTTGGTTCAGGCTGTTATAGAAACAAATAGACAAAAAAAATAATTCAAATGAATTGGTTGAATAAGTGGAACTTAGTAAGTTGGTGAATATTGATGCCCCATAGGAGGAGGGCCTTATTAACCCCGTGTTTTTTTCTCGTTACGAGAGCAGAACCCTTTTGTTATGATGTTGGCCTCGGCTCAAAAACAATTATATTTTTGGCACAAGTCCCACAGTTACAAATGTAGCCCAGACACTGACCTCTGCTTTTGTTCTTTAATAACAATTAGAAAGGTTTTAGAGTGCTTACCTGCTCCTCACTTTCCGCACATCTTAAAGGAGTTGTAGGTGAAATAGCCTCAATATCCATGTCAGTTTCTGCTTCTTCAAGAGGGGCTCGCCCAGGCTCAGGAGGGTGTCTCATCTCCATTGCTTCCTGACTGTGGTAGAAGGATCGGGCACTAAATGAAGGAACAGTTTCAGCATAAGGTAGCAGCATTTCCACAAGATTGAAGAACGATGGTCTATTCAATTGTCTGAACTGCCAACACTTCCTCATCAAGTCATACAACTGAGTGGGGCAGTTCTCTGGAGCCTCCATCACACCACCCTCTTTGACATATCGCAGTACTTCTTCATTACCCAAGCCCTGAGCAAAAAAA
>NW_026267190.1:439993-444129 GCF_000697945.3 Frankliniella occidentalis | reverse complement strand
GAATGCACCATGGGGTGTATCTTTAAATTTACTCTAGTGTTGCTGGTTCCCTTGGCCTACCTTCCGTCAGTAAGGCGCCATGGTCCCCCTAGCGAGTAATGCAATCCCACAACAGCACATTAAAAGAGACACCCGGCACCTCAAGGTATTTAAACAAGTTTACGCTTGAGATGCAACTCAGGGGATGCGCTACAAAAAGCCTCTTTCGGGCAATGACCCTCCCCCCGGTGGCGGGCCAACACAATGTTGCTGTCGGTTGAGGTGGGGATGCAGTGCCGTAGTGACACTTGACAGGGGCCGCTCTCTCGCCACACCATACGGGCCACATGTGCCATGCGCAAGCAGCGCAAGCTGGTACACTCATTTCCACTTCCTCCCGCGCTGCTTGGGCCGCTTCACACTTCTACTTGCTCCCTCTCCGCAGCGCCAGCTTCGGGGCGTGGCGTCGGTACAACACACGGAGAGAGCTGAAAGCAAGTCTCTAGTCTCGATCAGCAAGTTGCGACCATCATGGTCATAGCATAGCGGCTCAACTATACGCAAACAACAGGGACAGTAGCCTTCTATCGTTTATAAAAATAGTAAAAAAAAAAAACTGCCCGTTTGGGATGTTTGAGAGAAGATACTACAGTGGCGTGCATTGCATTCTCCCCGGGGCTGTGGCGCCTTACGGGCGAAGGGACACACCTGCAACACTGCGGTGTCCGCTCTAAAACAGGCGGTAAACGGCAACGTACTTTACTTACAACATAGGTACAGTAATTTGGTTGTCAAATACTCGTATCTGCGAAAAGTTTGTGTGCATTACCAAAATTTCCGTTTGCAGGATAAATAATCCTTATCGCCTCGGATCTGAGCATGGTCGGCGCGAAATGTGCGCATGAGAGTCCGAAGATGGTTCTAATTGTGCGTCGCAAGGAGTGGGGTGGAGAGGAGGTGGAGGGGGGGGGGGGGGTGCTCCGCACCGCCCATGGCGCCGCCGGGGAGCTGCTGTAGTGACGTCGGGTCGGGGTCCGCGCGGCATCAGAGGGGGGCGTGACTCAGAGCGAGAGAGGGGCAACAACGAGTCAATAAGTGTAATGACAAGTCGTTACAAACGGGTAAAAGAATCGGCCCCGCAGACGGGCACACATACACGGACACGCTCGACTTCCGCTCTGAGAGAGACGCGTCCCGTGCTGGGGCGCACACCCCCACCGCGCACTTCCAGGTGCTATTCGTTGCCGCCCCCCCCCCCCCACTTCACTACCGACAGCGAGACGAACCGTTAGGAGGCGCCTAGGCAGCGATGACGCCTCGGAAATCGGCCCAAGCTGTCGTGAACCTCCCAGCGCAGCATGCGTCACAGTAACAGGGTAGGGCCCCGTTGGTAGGGCCCCCCCGCACACACACACACACGAGGTGAGTGACGTCAAAATCGAACGGAACCAGCACGACCATGGGGGGATAGGGGCAAGAAAAATGACCAATATATCAGAGTACTATATCAGAGGCCCTGTACGTACTGTGATGTGGGAGTGGTGACTGAAATCTATACGCCAAAAGCAAAAAGGCGTCCTAAAGGTATGCGCCAAAAGTCGCCCTGGATCCTTTAGCAAACGCCGTATAAGTCGTACACACTCTGAATGTCTAGGGACAATTTTCATAACTAACACCGGAGCTCTGTGTGCATGGATAACTGAGCTCATAGATATAGCAACACACATTTAACTAGCTAGTAAAATTACAAATACTGATTGGAAAGTTACGAAAAAATTTAAAATTATGAATCAACCTAGTTTCTTTGGCATACATTGACGACTGCGTTTGTAAATTTACGAGAGCCCTTGTAAATTGACGACCGCTCATGTGAACGTACAAATTCGCTTGTAATCCGATGACAAACATTATAAATACACGAGGGCATTATTTACAGTGCAGGGCCGGCGCAGTTTCCCGGGTCGCCGCAAGACGCGCTCTCGGGCGGCGCGACGCCGAGGACCGAGGGCGCCGCTGTTTAAAAGTCGCGGGGGGGCGGCCGCTGGGCCGCTGGGCCGCTGGCGGCGGCGGCGGCGGCGACGGGGCGGGGTGGACCAAGGCTGCCGCCAGCGGACGCCAGCGGCCGCGGGGCTGAGATTGTATAACGGGACACACAATGGCCCGTATTTTTAACACCTCTAATATTAGCCGCAAGGCACTGCACGGCACGCCCGTGCGTGCAAGCCGGGTCACCAAAGGGAGCAGAACGCCCTTCGGACACACCAGGCCACGCCCGTGCGCACTCTAAATGGCAAGGGACGGCCATTGCAAGATGCGTCTGTGTCGAGCAGGGGTCGACAACTCGTGATCTCCTCTGTATACGAGGCTTGACGTACTCTGAATGTACTCCGACTGGACCCCGAGCGTTCTTTGGGAGAAAATTTTGCTGTACTCCGGCTGTACTTCGGTTGTTTACTGACGTACTCCTATGTACTCCACACGGAAAGAAAAGTTCAGGGCAGACAGCAAAGCTGAGTTTGGATTGTTCTTTTCAACAGTACATCAAATCAATTTTGGTGTCAGGCTGAAACCTGCACCAGTACACTAAACTCACGACCAGAAGATTTGGTGACCATACCTGGAAAAGCTTTGGATCGTACTTTTCTGTCAAATTTATCCAAACTTTTGGGTGTATCTCACCCGAACTTTGTTCTCCTTGCAGCTGTACTCCGTGTACTCCGACTGTACTCCTCTCTACACTAAAAAGCCGAGTTGTCAACCCCTCGGTCTGTGTGCACATCTTTTGAAGCTGGTCTGCCCAGCAAAGTCTAGCCGTCAGTCGAGATTAAAACCACCCCAGCATGACTGTCACATTCTCTTTGGTGAACAGACATGTACATTCCTCAAGCACATAAGAGTTGCAATGATGCGCACTTTCATTGGCAGGTGGCGTTGACGGTTTCACGCCCCGTTTCACGGCATATGACTCATTGACTTGACGTTTTCTACAGATTAGAGACGATCGAGCAACCAACTAAGCTTAAATATATAAAAAATACATACAAGCCTCCGCAGATACAGTCACTGGGTGGCAGAGAACCACAGCCACAGACCTACAACCGCGAGTTAACAAACAACACCTACAGGTACGAGGAAAGCACCTCCAGGTGCGAAGCACGCGTCGGTCTGCCTAATACTGCCCCCAAGGAAAGTCACACGCCTGCAGGTGCGAGGCAAACTCACACCTGCAGGTGCGGCGGGACATTCTGCAGCCCCCAGGGCAGTCACACACCTGCAGGTGCGGAGGCGCCAGACAGTCTGCCCTCGCAGCCCCCTCGGCACTCGGCTCGGTAAACATGTTTCCGCTCAGGTGTGGTCAGTTGGAATGCCGAGCGACCGGGCCGGCTGGCGGTAGGCGGTAGGGCTGGGCTGGGCCGGCCGGTCGCGACTGAGGCAGCCCGTGCTGGCCCGACTCCAGGCCGCACATTGGTACAACACTTTCCGCACGCAGCCGGACCGTCCGGCCAGCGAGCCGGTTGGTCGGTCTGGGTCGTGTCGCTGGAACGGAATGCCGCTGGAACCAAGGGCCGCGCTCAATGGAGCCAACTTGGGCCGGTGGGGTTCCAGGCGACTCCAGGCTGTTCTCACTCTACAAATTAAAGAGTGAGACATCCCAACGCTTAACCACGAATAAAACACAAATTGGACGATAGAAAAGAGTGTACGATAGACGTGTCACACACAAGAGGGTGTGTGGCAAACTTCTGTGAGTGACATACCTGTCAATCTAAGGCAGAACTCAATGGTCACTTCAGAGGTGTGATTTTCTCGGATATTCTGACGTGCACTTCCTTGCAAGTGTCAGTTGCGTGTTTACAATTTTTATTGCATCTGCACAGTAAGTAAACAGGGCGGGAATATGGAGAGCCAAGAGGGCTCCCTAAAAAAAGTTCGCAGAGAAGTCCTCCACTCCCAAACAGACCCAAATCAGCATTTTACCTCAATGGAAACCATTCGGTGCAATTTCCCTTTAGGGGCCCAGCCCAGCTGCTGGAGCAGAGGGACTCGGCGCGCTACCGACGCCGGGGCCGCGAAGAGCCAGAGGGGCCGCCGGGAGGAGGAGGGGGGAGGGGCACGGAGCGCATTCCGCCTCTTCTATTCCCTTGATCTGCGCCCCC
>NW_026267190.1:434564-439943 GCF_000697945.3 Frankliniella occidentalis | reverse complement strand
AACAACGGACCAGCAAAAGAAACAAAAATAAAGAGCAGGATAGGGAATTAACCAAAATCACAGAGAAACCTAGACAGATTGAAAAAAAAAAAAAAAAAAAAGAAAAAAGAATAAAAATCAAACTATAGAGAGAAAAATTCAAAAATTACATGGGTAGTTAACAACACTCCATACCTGATAAGGTTGAGAAGCCAAAGTGGCCATTTCCCAGAGAACAACTCCATAGCTCCAAACATCAGAGGCACTTGTAAAGACTCCATCTTTTAAACTTTCTGGTGCCATCCATCTAACAGGCATCAGGCCTCTGCTACCTTTTCTATAGTACTCTGTCTCATAAATATCTCTCGTCATTCCAAAGTCTCCAATTTTCACTGTCATATCATCTGCTACCATACAATTACGAGCTGCCAAGTCTCTGTGTACAAATTTTTTAGCAGACAAATAGGCCATACCGTCTGCTATCTCCATTGCCCAGCGTAATATTCTCTGAGGACAACAGATCATCAATTAGAAATCAAATGGCACTAGTGTAAGTATTCTAGCGACTCAAGATGAATAATTCTACACTGTTAATACCTTTAACGTTGGAGGCTGAACTTCTGGATCATCTGTTTCATCCGGACGATGTTTTCTTAAGTAACTTTTAAGATCACCTTGCGCCATAAGTTCCATCACTACTAGTGTGGGCTGTCCTTGAGAGACAACACCTAGCAAGCGAACTACATGGTATGTCTTGAATCCCCTGGAACATGGTATAGAGGCATTAGAAGTCCTCCTAAGTAAATATGAATCCATCAGACAAAACTTAAACTTGTCAAAACTTACTTCATTACAGAAGCTTCATTAAGGAACTCAATTCGTTCGCGATCATTAGAATTTTCATTGACAGTCTTAATAGCACAACTGTCCTGTCTATTTCCAGTGCGAGGACAGCTTTGAATAATGCCTTCGTAGACCATTCCAAATGATCCCTGTCCAAGCTCTTTTAAAATTTGTATATGTTCCCGAGGCACTTCCCACTCATCAGGAATATAGGTTGCACTATGATAATCCGGATTAATGTTTGGAATAAGTTTTCTTGGTACTTGTGAAGGGCACCATATCTTTCTTGCATAGTAAACAACCACACCACCCACAAGGCAGAAGCAAAGAACACCAAGCACTACATAGAACACAGTCTGTGTGCTGGTAGTTGATGGCTCCTCCTGGGAAAAAAAAAAATTAAAACAGATAAAATTGATTGTGAATTTTGCTGTACACACAATAGATGAAAAAACAATGTCATCAAGCATACTTACAACAAAGAAAAACTGTTTCTTAGTGTAATTGCCAGGGCCATTGATGGAAGTAGCCCTCACTTGAAAGCTATAGTTTCCAGGTGGCAAATTGGGCAGAGTAAATGAGGTGTTACCTCTTGACAAACAATGAAGACGATGAGCACCCTGGAATTTTGATAAGTATATAAAGTCTAACTTAACCAAAATGTTAAACAAAAACAGAAAAAAAAAATACTACAAGTTACACGCACAGTTTCAACATTTTCAGGCTGGATTTGAATATCATATTTCACAATCATGCCATTAGGATCCAAAGGAGGTCGCCATTCGAAAAACCGGGTGCCATTATTTTCTTTAAGGACAACATCCGGGATAGTATCTCTTGTAGCTGAAGTAATCAGAGTTAAAAATTAAAACCAGAAACATTGTTAACCATAATAAAAAGCTCAGTTGTGAAGCTTAATATATTTACGTTCTGGTAAGGTGCGGTGCTGGATAATAGCAGCTGGACTACAATTTTGAGTTTTGCCAGGTTCTTCTGAAGGATCAAGTTCACGGCATGCAATTACTTTAATTGAATAGCGAGCAAAGTGGTGTAGACGTTTTAGCACAAAAGTTGTTGCTCCTCCATATACTTCTCGATTTAAAGTATAACAGACATCTGAAACTACAAAATTGGTAACAAACGAACTTCAGAAAAATAAACACATTTCAGAAAGAAATTTGGTATAACACTTACCCACAGAGCAGTTATCTTGAACATTTTGACTGTTTGCTGAAATTTGTGGGACAGTATCAGAAGGAAATTTTTCTGGGACAGAGTCACCAATTGATCTTTTGTATCGTAAATATGCCTCATCAGTTATTTGTCTGTTTAAAGTTCGTTTCTTCCTTTTCTCGCTATTTCTTCCGCTCTGTTCCCTTTGACCTGCCCTAGAATGATAAAGAAAGATGGGTTCAGACGGGAGTCTATACAAAATGGTACAAAGTGGTTTCATAATGGAAAAGACATGATGTTCTTTCCCCTTTAAACAAACTTACCTTCGAATATAAATCATGTTATGTACTTGGTCTTCAAAGTTTGCAGCATTTTCACTGTCAATTTCCTTGTCTCTTTTTCCAGATTCACTGTTATCCTTGCATGAGCAACTTTCAGATTCACCTTGCTTCTCTTCTCCTGGGGGAGGTTTGGTTGGGAGAATTGGAATACTTGAGATTTCAGTGCGGTCAGTAGTGCGCTCAGTCAAAGCTTAAAACAGATAAAAAACAACTTTGTTAATTTAAAAACAATCAATCCAACAAAATTTTAGCACCTCTAGTTTTGTCTTTTGAAAAGTTAACAGTAAACAATGTGCTGATAGTCTGAATTTATAATACTCACGGTCATCACAGTAGTTACTTCTGTCTGGTTTGTCTTCTTCCATAACACCCTGAACTATATACTTTGTTACATTGCCATTGGGTGGATAAGATGGTTTCCAGCTAACAACAATTTCAGAACTTGAGTTCGAAGCAGCACTCAAGTCTTTAGGTGTTGTAGGTACATTAGGTAAGGTTCGAAAGTAAATAATTTTGCTCTGTGCTCCTTTTATACTTGATGATCCTCGGGCAATGGTATAGGTGCGGACATAAGAGGCATATTGAGTGTATGGACTGAGATTTGTGACTATATGAGTCACATTTGGTTTATCATTCATAGTGTAATTATCAGGAACTGAGACATCATCCACAGACCACCCGTCTCCCCCACACGCATCCCGACTCTCATAAAGTGTCACATTGCGGGTTGGTGCTTCAATTCTGTAAACTACATATCCCAAAAGGGCTCGAGGATCTGGTACAGCAGTCCAGGCATTCCATTCAATGAGAACAGCAAATGCTGTTATTTTTGAGACTGTCACATTTAATACATCCATGTCACCTGGAAAAAATTGTTTTAAAATTCAGCTTTATTACTCTAGTTTCGTTGGATAGAAACAGACTGAAAAGATAGGCAATGGTTCAAGAAACTTACAAGCAACTTTATCACCATTTGATGAAACCTCATGATCATTAAATTCTTCTAAGCCTGTTTTGTTCCTCAATGCTTCAATTTCTTGTATGCACAACTTTGGGTTGTAATGAAAGGATAATCTACCCCTCAAAATTTTAAATGTGGAATTTGACGACCAATCCCACAGTTTTTGGAGATTTTGATTATCATGTACAAGAAGGGCATATCTGTAATCAATTGAAATCAAAGTTAAGCAAATTTATCAGTATGGCCACTAACAGATTAATGTTTTAAAAAATATAGTTTTCACATACTTGTCACCAGTCAGGTCTTCTCCATGAATTATTTCTAGATTTTTAAGAAAATTTAATGATACTAGAGGTACTGAGCGTGTTATCTTGAGGTATCCACGAATTTCACGAATAGACTTCAAATTTTCTTCCAGTTCCTTCACGAGGTTTTCTAAAAAAATAAGACAAATTGACAAAATTAGTATATTGTAATGTGTACAAAAATTATACACATAAAAAAATGGTTCAACACATACTTCCTTTATGAATCTGTATTTCTAAGGAATTTTTTATCACGGTGCATCCTCTGAGACGTTGACTTGCTGCAATATTGTCAACATGATCAGCCCGACATTCCTTTTCACAAGTTCCTGCAAAAAAACATACATCATTGAAACAATAGAGACAGCTAAAAGAGAAGCAAAAAAATTGTGAAAAAAAGGAGAGAGAGAGCAACAAACCATTGCATTTTTCGCAGGAGAAGGTTTCGTTGAGCCCTTCAACAGAACTAGGTATTCGCTTTTCAGAGTAGCCTGGTGGACACTCCAGAACACATGAGTCATTGAAAGGTCGCCATGGATAATTGTGTTCACCTTCATAGCCCTTTGGTTTCACCATCTGGTGGCATTCATGAGCCAGCACACATCGCCTTTCCAAAAACTGTAAAAAGTTAAAATTAATAGCTGATCAAACAAGATAAAAAGAAAGCCACTGAAAATACCAACCTGGAATTGGTTTGGGGGACAACTTGCTATGCAGCTGCCACTATAATAAACTTTTTGGCATGCAATGCAATTGTTGTTTCGATCACCAGTACAGCCCCCTAAACACTGCCTGTGACAACATACTCCATTGGGTAGACATCCATTCTTTTCACATTTTGGACTGCAGACTAGAACAAAATATTTTTTGTTTAGTTTATTGAAGAGGAGGAAAAAAATAAGGAAAGAAATTAAAAGGGCATTACCCTTTTGACAGTGGGTATCAGTCCAACATAAATTTGATGTTGGCTTTTGTCCTGCAATCTTGATAGCTGTTGCAGGCGATGCAGGGCATTTATCTGGACATTTTCTTGGGCATTCGTTGCTGTGTTTGTTATTCTGGAAATTGGTGCACAAATTTTAAATGAGCGAACAATAATTAAAGTATTTATAAAAGAGTTAAGATTGTAGATGAACTTTACCTTTATATAATGTTCCGATGTATCGGCTGAAGATATGTAGGACCAATCAATTGTGTCAACATAGCATAAAACTGGATTCTTCTCAATTCTTATAGATCCTCGTTTGATGGTCATAAGTGAAATTAAACCGATATCCTGTAAAACGAATGAAAAGTTACTTAAATTCCGCGTTTATGGATAGCGACTTGAAAGATACCGGGTGTTTTCTTTGATTGCGCTCCAGTGCGTGCGGCCCCACGACACTGGAGCGCATGTCAACTAACACCCGGTGCATTATTTTCTGAAGAGACTTACATTCAAGTTTTGCATCTCATAGATAACGAGGGCATAGTTCATCATGAGCTCGTGGCCGCGTATGACTGCCAGGTTTGGAAACAAGGTAGATAGCGAGCGCAAGCCACTCACTCGGTACAGAAACAAGTAGCCATGTATTTCTCGTAGTTTGGGAAACGTGATGTTGGTGAAGTTTTCCGCGACAGCGTTGTCAATAAGGGTGATGTGCACAAAGCCCTCGACCACGGTGCAATTCTCGAGCCTGTTGAAGTTTTCCACGCTGTTCCGTATGTCCACACTCTGGCAAACTGTAACAGAAGGCCCCTAATGGTTAGGCTCTCCAAACTAGAAGTACGTCTCGTC
>NW_026267190.1:424183-428504 GCF_000697945.3 Frankliniella occidentalis | reverse complement strand
AGACTTGGCGCAGAGGTGAGTCAGCGACCCCTCCTTGCTGTTCCATTCAATTCGATTCGAGCACAAGCCAATCAGCGTCTCCTCCTCCCGCCTCGTTAGCCAGTGGCGCATTTCCGCCTATACCCTGGCTAACACGCGCCCCCGGCTACCACCCTGGCGCCAGAATTAGCCGCTTGTGGGCGGGTGGAGTACGGGTTACTCATTCAGGCGACAAAAACTGCTCCGCGCCCAATCTTTGCTCAAAGAATCGCGCAAAATAATCCCACAACCGTCCCACTTACATAATGAAACATTCCATTTGTTTCAATGTAGTTCTGGCTGTTGCTCCAAGATAACAGTTGGCAGCGCAGTCGAGTATTATCCGGTATAACGTATCTGCTAAACTTGAGGCGTGCAACGAAGCAGCTTCCGGTACATCAGCACAACTCATTCATGACGAGTTGATACTCACGGCACCAAAATATACACAGACAATACTTTAGGTACACCAGGTAGGAATAGGGACTGCAGCTCAAAATTGTGCGGGAAAAAGAGATCAGAAATACAGGAGAGGAGAGCAGCGTCCGGTACACATCACATGCCGCGGCGCCAGCAAAACGCTACTGTTACCCTCTTGTGGTCCGTTCCGACAGCCTATCAACACTGGAAAAAAACAAAGGTGTAACTCTTACACCCTTTAGACATGTGTAATGTTCGATAAAGCATTTAAATTGACAAAAAGAATATGCTATTAATATTTAAAATAAACGCCTTGAGGGCATTGCACTCCAATTGTTTTTAGCATCCCAGTAAAGGTGCGAAGTCCCGCATTTGTTTTTCCAGTAAGTGAACCGAAGCAGTGACGTCACGCGCTGGTAGGCGAGAGTCGCTGCCGACTTTGCCTTCAATTTATATTATCCCGACTTTACCTAGCTAGCTATATCAGCTCTTACGCCGCCGGTGTGCTTCGTTGCCACATTGTCTCCTTGCTCGGCAGCAAAAAAAGGGGGCCAACCCGTGGAAAGTGGACAGATATCAGGACCCCGCCTGAAGTGAGCCCATCGGCCCGGCGGCGGCACGCAACGAGAGAGAAAACACATTCTGCATTATTCAAATTATCTTCCACGGCCTTATACACCACGACGCCCGGCGGGGCCCCGGCGGAGCCGCTGCCCCTGCGGCGGTGAGCGCCGCGAGGGGGAGGGGGGGGGGGGCGTGATAATCACACACACACAACACATTGCCGGTTTCGACATCACGCCGGGCCCGGCCCGTGACAAACACAGCCTACACACTATCGGTATTTTTACACCGCTATCGTCAGAGTGACAATCAATAATAACGATCACGATCACTTACGAGGAAATAGGATTTGATTTCCTAATGAACACTATAATGCTAAGTTAAAGAAAAATTTGGGGCAATCCTTTTTCAAAAGAAAAAAAATTAGCACAAAGCCGCGCTCAAATTCTAAACAGCGTTCCTGACCTTTCTCACGAGTCACCCGCCACAGCAGGGGGCAGGAACGCGCGCCAGCAACGTCACTATTTATTACTATTATTATTTAGCGTCGCCCGACAAAAATGTCGGGATGCAACAACGTGGGCGGTTTGATAGACAATAGTCCCGGAGAGGAACGGCAACAGAGGAGAAAGAAAACAGAAATGAAACAGAACGAGACGCGAACCGGGAATCCTACCAGGGATCCGCTTCAGTCATTGAGGAGGAACTGAACACCGGGACGGGGCGGCCGCAGCTAAGGGACATTCCTGAGAACCGGTTGTGTCGCTGGTGACGGCGGGAGGGAGGGAGAGGAAAAGCCCCTAAGGACGAGAGGGGAGCAGTCCGGCTTTTTCATTTAAGAGTGCAGAAAAGTCAACGGGTTTAGTCGAGAGAAACAAAGTAGTCGTTAATAGCCATTTGAGGAACACAAAACTATTTTTTTAAACTGTTATCAAACAAAAGAAGTGGAGCTTTGATCACCTAGGGAGTGGACAGAAGGATCGTCCAGAAAGTACGTCAGTTTTTCTCGGATTCATTCGGCATAATACGGGGGCTCGGCGCCTGCAAGACACAGGGTAGGCGACCCCGCAGTACACACGTGCAATGCAGGCAAGATTCTGCCTACCTATCAGGCGCTACAAGGGCTTGCACAGGATCAACTTTCGCATTCTCGTAACGGAGAATAGTGAACTTTCTTTCCGGATGATCCCAATATGTAAGCTGATTACGGAGAAAGAATTAGTTACTACAACAAGATCCTAGCTGTCGCAGTAAAATCATAGCTGACACAGCAAAACCTGGTCCGGATCCGGACCCATTCCCCAATAGCGTCCTGTGGCAAACACAGGAGAACGAGAATCACTCACATTCTACGCGTGGGAAAAAGAGAGGAATCAGTTTTAAGAAACACATTTGACTGACGCAAGCAGGAACCCCTTTTCTTTCTCGCTGTGTGCTCAAGCTCAACCTAATACTGTTGCGTCCGGTTAGCCGTTAATTGTTTCACTACGGTGATTTTACGACCCGGAATAAAATGATACGCTCCACGCAGGCCTTATTAACAATGAAAGAAAATAATAAAAAGACAACAGAGAGATGGTATCATTTACAGCATGAGGCACGAAAATGGCATAAAATTTTAGCTCCATCAAAATGAATTATATTAAAAAGAAACCGACTCAATAAAACATTGTTGCTGCATCATTACAGGCGGCACAGTCAGTAGCTCGGCGTGCTCTAGTAATGAGGCAGGAGACAGCGATGGGCTGTATGCGGCAGACTGGGCTCTGCGTAGGAAAATAAAGGCTTTTTACATCCCGTGTGAAAGTTTGCAGAGCACAAAGCCCACTCACTCCAGATCGAGCCGCCAAAGGGCCGGCCGCCGCAGCCCGACTGCATACCAGGCAGCGGTGGCCAAAGGGGGCCAGGCGCTCCAGGCAGGGCCACAGGCAGGGCCTGGAGACCTGGAGGAATGTGTCCTTCTAGGCTAAGGAGGACTCAATGAAAGCGTAACCAGGCCTCGCGACGGGGGCCGGGCCACGGCAAAGCAGCACGGCGCAGCGCCGGCAAGCGAGGAGGCGAGCTTTGACCGGCGCGGCGGCGGGGGGAGGAGGTAAGGGGGGGGGGGGGCAGCGAGAGCGAGAGAGCGGGAGCGGGAAGAGAGGGAGCGAGCAAGGGAGAGAGAGGTGAGGTTTCAAGTGGCAAACAAGTTTGACTGCTAACGCTATCTCGCAGCGTGGCAGCAGCGGGACTGCCAAAGCCAGAGGCGGGGCGGGGCGCGGCGGGGCGGGGCACGGAAGGGCGCGGCGCGAAGGGAGGGACGGCTTCTTCGAACCATTACGCAGGAACGCGGCGACGCCGCCAGGATTTGACTTGTCGCGGCGGGCATTTTAATCAATTCTTGGTCGGGAGCGCGGTGTGCTGCCCGGGCCACTGCCGAGCCCTCCTCCTGTGCCCGCCCCACCACGCCCCGCGGGCTCTCCGCCGCCCCCCGCGCCTCGGCGCCCCGAGCACCTGCCGCCCAGCACCTGCACCAGAGGGCCCACTGCAAACATGTCAGCACCACAAGGCTCCGCAGACGTCTCTCCCTCTGAACCGCCGACCTCAGCGCCACCCGAGTCGGGCCCCTCTTTTTCCCCCGGACTTCCCCCGATCACCCAAGCGTTTGGTCCCATCTTCACAACTTCCTCAAAGAATGTAGCGTAGAGCGGCGTATAGACTTTGTGCTGAGCGAAGTGATGCTTTGGGACACTCAAGATCAAGAACTTCGGACAGTGCCTTGCTCATATACTGGTGCATTCCGAGGGGTCGACAACTCGTGTAGTACTACTCCTGTGTACAGGGGTGACCGTACTCCGACTGTACTCCAGGTACTCTTGTTCTCTTATACTCCTTTGTACACCAAAAGTTCGAGTTGTCGACCCCTTGGTGCATTCTCGCGCCTGCTGTAGGCGCCGTATCGCAACACAACAAGTGCAGCGCGACGCATGGAACGTACCAAAGGCAGCCCTCCTAGGCGAGCACCTTCCAGCTTTTACTGGAGTTTTAGCGCGGGCGCTTATGACCAATGGCCTCATTCCGTCCGAGGAGGACCTCTCGATGGTAGTGTGGGAGAAAATGAAGACAACCACCCCCTGAGCCGAGCAGGCCGCCGCGCCGCCGGGCCCGTCTGCCAGTCCGACGGAGACGGATGTGCCGGCCGTGCGTCTAATAGCAGGCGAATAAAGTAAGCCTTTTAATTACGTGATGGTGCCTAATTGAAACGCTTGACATGTCAGTCCATCCCGCACCCATGACGCGACGGGGACAGGGAGCACTTTCCCTGTCATAACACATTTGA
>NW_026267190.1:422247-424133 GCF_000697945.3 Frankliniella occidentalis | reverse complement strand
CCCGGTGGCGTGGCATCGCGAAAATAGGTTGGAATGTCATAGACCGTGGGTGGGAATGGAGCGGCGGCGCGGCGCAATAGGAAGTAGCCGGCCGGCCAGGGCGGCGCTGGTGGCGGCGCCAGCGCCAGCCAGCGGCTAGAGCCAGCGGCGCAGCCTGAGTCATTCACTGCCGCCGCTCCCCAGCGGCCCCGGCCCGGCCCAGGCCCGGCCCCGCTCCCGCTGCTTCCTGTCTTGTCACCCGGTAACCCATTCATTAGGGCACGCAGTCAGTCATTTCATTCCTCTGGTCAACCTCCCGTGCATTCATTCAACCATATTGTCCCATCGACGCGGATATCGCACGGGAAAAAAAAGATGAGCTATTTAGCACGTAAGTAAAAATTTAGCTATACAGCTAAGCATAGCTAAATGTATAGCTAAATAGCTAAATAATTGTAGTTATCCTTCATTGAGCCATTGGTTTAGCTACACAGCCCACCATTTTGAATGATCCGCGTATGGAAAAGAAAACGAAAAGGACAAAATTGTCTCAGAAAAGGTGAAGTCTTTTCTTCTGTCCGCATCGGCGTATTGAATTATTTGTGACGAATACATAACATACACATATATAATTAGCAACATCTTGGACAAATTTGGACCAGCTCAGACGCAATTGTGTGTGAAAAATCCGGAGCAATCACATGGAAACCATAACACGACCCGGTGCAATCTCGTCGGAACGCTGAATTCTTGCATTCGAGTTTGCGCCAATAGTGCGAATCGTGACTCCCTCGTTTGGACCGCTGCTCAATGGGTCTGGCCGGGTAGAGCTCGCACGACGCACACTGCTTCACCGCCAACCATAAACCCGCGCGTGAGTTCGTGTACGCACCAGTCCCCATTCATAGAAGTGCAGAAATAAACGATAGCATCACGACAACATGACTTGTCCCTCTCCCACAAAAATACCTCTACTAGCTTGCGGGGTCTTTCACGTTTAACTATATCCTTTGCGCAAAAACGCATATTTCATTGAAAGGAAGATTGCTTCCGTTGCTCTCAATGGAAATTATCTTCATTTCAAGTCATTCTATTTTGTCTTTATTAGGCCTACTAGGCCTACACAAAAACAGCAATCTTAAGGGAAAACTCCATTACCAATGATTCCGAAGACGTATGGGACTCCAATGAACATTCACACACACACGTGCAAAAGTGTGCGATTGGAGGAAATCCACACTCCTCGACAAAGAAGTGTGCTACATTCACGCACTTAGGTTGTGCACAAACGCCCGGAGGCACTACTTGATGGGTTGACAGTTTTGTTTGCAACAAAGCAAAAGTAGGCAAACCGAACCACAGTCACGTCCCATCTCACGCGCTACGGCGTAATCGGGCGTAATACCCAAATGCGCCTAAATGCGCCAATGCGGTCAGTTACCGAGTACACCAGAATACAAGATCGTACTCGTAACTAAGAGCATTCACCGTTCAAAAACAAAATGTGATACGGTGAGAATAACTACGACTACGACCCAACGAACAGTCATTGGAGTTTTCTGAAATGGCCAGGTCTCGCCGGCAAACTCGTTCATTCTAGTCACGAACGCGTTCTAAACGACCACTCATTTTTAGGAACCATTTAAATACCTTTCCTTAAAAACGAATGCCTGCGAGCGAAAGTAGCACAGGACACTGTCAGAAGCAGAGAAACTCTGGCACTCTGACAATGGCTTTCTTGTGTCACCTCGCAGGAGATGAAATTTGTTCTAGAATGTGCATGCTCTACTATAGAACTGAGGAGAAACTCTTTCAGCTCTCATGTAACACATGCATACATGCTTACAAAACTAAACGCAGACCAATGTAGAAGGCGAAGTAAAGGTAATATCCTGCACATTGGCAAA
>NW_026267190.1:412634-415716 GCF_000697945.3 Frankliniella occidentalis | reverse complement strand
CCGCTGTCCCCGCCCCGCCCCACCCCGCCACGCCCGACGGGCCGCTCCGATGGGAGCAGGAGCTGGTCGGTTCACATTCAGAAACGCGCGCGCCGGCCAGCGCCAAACCATAAGGGCGATAGAGACAGTCGCGTGGACTTTGTGTGAGAGCGAGAGAGGCAAGGCGACAGGAGGTCCTCTCTCCCACTCCACCTGGAGGGGAGGGGGTGACGGGGTGACGGGTGACGGACCCGGACACAGCCTCGGGCTGTTTTCCTAGCGCTTCTCCCATCCGGCAGCTCCACACGCGCAGCACTCGGCGGACTTGTCAGCACGTTGACATTATAATCTAGTCGAAACTACGGGTTAGGTGTAGACAATGACTCCGTACTTCAACGAGGACTCACAACTGGTTCTTCTTCATACAGCGAGCTGGAGCCACCGGCGTGTAACTTAAGTTGCCACAGAGAACCGTTTAATTTGTTTTGGAAACTCTATGAATAGGTTTGTAACCGTTCGCCTCTTTCTAACGCGAGAAGACCGGGGGCACAAGCGTGACATGGTTGCGACGTGACACCGAGAGAGGCGAGTTGTTTTTCAGCACGCGGCATCCCCGCGAGGGGCGGGCTGCAACCACAGGGCGCCCAGTGGCCATCTTGGGGTGAAACATGAATGGCAGTTGTAGAGCAGAGTGTCTAGAAAGGGCGACAGTCTTGCGTAACCATACTTCTGGACTTGACGTCAGGAGCCCCGCCCCGGCCCCGCACTGTCTCTCTCTCTGCCCCCGGGGGTCGCTCGGCAGGGCCGGCCTTGGTACCTGGCCTGCCAGCGCCGCGGCCCCCGCCCCGGCCCAAGACCTTATCAGTCGCGGTCCTTATCAGCAGCGGCGCCAGCATCCCCCCCGCGCCCCTCTTCTCTGCTCCCACGGGCAGCGGTGTTGTGTCCCCTCCCCTTTCCCCTCTCCCCCGCGCCCTCTACCGCGGTCACGCCACACGGAATATTCTTTGAACGCACAAAGAAAGGGACTTGCTCTCAACAGAAGCAGTATCAACAAGTACCTGATAGCGAAGCGACGCCTCGGCACAGTGCCTAGACAAAAACATGTACCGGGCGTTTCATAAAAGACGTAGGTGCGGGCGGGTTGGCCTACCCAGGCGGCTATCGCACCTTACGGGCAGAGCGGGTGATAGGCAAACCCACCCACACCTGCGTCTTTTATGAAACACCCGGTACAGTATTTTTTACCCGAGCTGTAATGAGACCGTTTACAACCCCTACTTGTAGCATTTTGAGCCAGGACTGCTAACTGACGGCCCGAGTTGTAAAATGATTGCCACGTTTCACTCCACGTCCACATTAGAACACGCTGCACGCGGTCACACTAGGTGGTCCGGGCGGCAGCGTGGCGTGACCAGCAAACAAACTGGGTGTGAACACAACCGCGTAATTGGTAACGTTTTTAACTTGAGTATACTGTCAGCATAACAAATTCGTAAAAACCAATGAAAAGAAGACAAACACCTTGAGTTTGGCCGTAATACTGCTTGTCTGTACAATCCGTGCACCGAGAAATTACTTACACGATCCTCTGCGTCAACGCAGTTTGGCCTCCTCCGTCTCACCCGTAAGGCGCCCATTCGTCCATGATTTCAATGTAATATTTTCTTTGTTAATCGTCATTTACAACACATGTTGATCATAGGAAGATTCAATCTAGATTGATATATTTCTCAAACGGCAGCTCGTTTTGCACCACTAGAAGTTTAATTGTTTCGCATTGTTTAGGTTGCAGAAGCCCACAGATTAACGAGATTGGTCATGGTCGTTTAGTGTGTAAGGTTGCGAGGAAACACAGAATAACTAAAACCCGAACGGCAAATTCCAACAAACAACTAAATTATATTTAAAAGAACACACATAAAAAAACAAGGCGGCAAGAAGGAGAAAGAGCGACAGAGAAAGCGCTTTCCCCGTAAAAGAGCTACCTCAGCGCCCCCTGGCGTGGCAAGAGGGTTGGATGGTGACGCTGCAAAAAGTATCAAGCCAACGAATATTTCGCATCAGCCGATTTGACCACTTGTTGGTTTTCAGGCCCTTTCTACCCTTCTTGGTCCTATCGCCTGCCCTACTCGACTTCTTCGACCTGCTGCCCGCATGGAAGTAAGCATAACGAAATGACACTTTTATGTGTACTTTTGTACAGGGTATACATAAATCCACATTAAGTTTACTTTGATCATAGCAGATTGGCACGACCCCACCTTGCTGGCATTTTTGGCATACTTTTTGAATACTTTTTGGACACTTTTTGGACACTTTGACCAGTCTCATTTTTGGGTACAGATTTGAATGCAGGAATGCTCTCGAAACTCAAGTTTCGAAATTTGGAAGTTTACGAAACGTCGAGGATTTGCACATGACGCTCGTCAGTTAGACACCATTTAATGTGCATTATCATGATGAGTTGGAAGAATTCATGGGGTTGTCCTGGAAACCTGCAATTTTTCCAGGGGATGTTAGATGTCCTGAATTTTCCAATAGCTCTACTGGGAATCAGTTTCCAGGGCATCCACTGACTTAACTCCCCTGCACGGAAAAAAATTACTTCGTTGTGAGGATCAATTTTAATTGGTAGGCTAAATTCGATAGCAGGAATCGAGAATCCGATACCCACAACCAGGAGTTGGTTGCCACGACCGGACACTTGTACGAAGAGAACAAAGCTGGGGTTTGTTCTCTTCGTACAAGTGTCCGGTCGTGGCATCCAACTCCTGGTTGTGGGTATCGGATTCTCGATTCCAGCTATCGAAGTTAGCCTACCAAACAGAAATGATCCCCACAACACAGTCATTTTTTTTCCGTGTGGAAATCCCAGGACTGGTTTTTACCGTGTGTATTCCCCCATGTCTTGTAGACTATTTTGCTGTAAGCCTTGTGTGTTCCCTTGCATTTCGGTAAACAGGGTTTTTCGAGTTGGCCCTTCTCCACAGCGCCATTTCGAGGCACACTTCAACGGCGGCCACTGGGCGACCGCCGCACCCATCATTTTCGCCCACATCTCGTGGCCAGGGGTTTGTTTGGGTGGGCGGGGCGGAGTGGAGCG
>NW_026267190.1:403620-406910 GCF_000697945.3 Frankliniella occidentalis | reverse complement strand
TATGCACAGGGTTGCCAAATGTCACCAACAGTAGCGGGGTGGCAACACTGCGGCCCAGAGCTTGACACGAAAGGGCGGTAAGCATTTCTGTTCAAGCCGCATCCACCGCCTGCTCCGCCCCCACCGCCCCCCGGGGCGCGCCCGTGCGCCGCCGCAGGTATTGCACGCCAGCGCCGGGGCGCGTGTGTGTGTGTGTGTGGAGCCTGATGCAGGCGATGAGCGACGAGATCGAGCCCGTCTTCGCAGCCAGAACGAGATAGGATCCACGGCAAAAGAGACCCAACCGCAACACCGCCGTCTACTGAAGACGAGACTAGAGCTTGCTCAAATGACAAGAATGTGTTCGAGTGCGCTGGCCATTTACACCCAAAGCTAAATGAAACTGACTGTCGTTCCGCCTAGGCCTAGGAGTAAGGGGAACCTTTTCATTTGCAGCCTAGCACTCTTGCGCAGGTGTGACATCATCGGATATTATACCGGAGTTGACAAGAGATAAGTGCACGAGGGGAGCACAACTCAAGCAATCACGTGTACACGATCGAACGCAATCTTGCCACAATTTGCCACTTTTAAGAAAATGTTTGTATTAAGAGGCGCCGGCCGCAGAGGAACTGAATTTATAGGTCAGCGATCCGGCGCAATCATGCAATCTGTGCACTAAATGCGGCCATGGGTTGGGTTGCGGCTCCCTCGCAAGTGCGTCACTATTTAAAATACATATCGTGGTGGTCTCCAAAACTTAACAACACAACCAACCCGAGTCATTCATTCGATTCCATTGGTCGTGCTCGCCAATGTCACGAGAGTGGAACCAGAATGGGACGCGTCGGCGGCGGCCGGAGGTGCGAAGCGGCGTCGGGGTGGCACGGCGGGGTAGGGCCGGGCCTCTGGCGGGCCGGCGGCCGGTGCCGGGCGGGAGCACAGAGCAGCGTCGGTGCGCTATGCTGCGCCGTGCTGCGCTATGCTGTGCACGCGTGGCGCGGCCAGAGCGGCGGGGAGGCTACGCGGGGCAGGGGGCGAGGCAGCCAGACGGAGGGGCGGGGGGGACCGGAACTTGGAGTCGTTGACCCGGCGGGCGGCGGGGCGGCGCGGCGGGCACGGCTGCCTCACGGCCTGCGAGAGCGAGCCTTGGCCCTGCCTGCCTGCCTGCGGAGCCGCCTGCCCGCCCGGCTGCCAGCCTCGTCCGGGCGCCAGGCAGCGGGCAGCGGGGTGAGGTTGGAGGTTAGGGCTGGCCTGACCTGACCGCCCGCCGCCGGCCGGCGTCTCCGTGCTGTCAGCGCGGGCTCAGCTCAGGGCCGCGCCAGCGACAGAAGGGTTTGGTTCTGCACGCCCGCTCGGTCGCTCACTCACTCGCCGCCTCCCGCAGCGGGTCGCCGAGGGTCGCAACACGGCTCGGGATTACAGTACAGATTTCAGTATCACAACACATTGCCCGCATTTTAAACGGAAATCTCCATGGGCTCCAAATCGAGCGAACCAATCAGATAGAAGATCACTTTTGGTTCTAAGAACCAAAGAGGCAGAATTTTCTGAGCCAGATACTCTTGGATACAAAATCCATTCCATACGCCCCTTTCATATGTGGACGATGAGGCTGCCCGTATGGTTGGGTTCTAACTTGTTAGACAGTTCCCTAAAGACTGTCTCTAATTTATCTTTATTTAGACCAAGACAAGAGAAAGATAAAAGATTTTAACTTTATTGTGTCTCAATTTAGATAGTCTCTTTCCCCTAGAAGCGACACACGGAGAAAAATACTTTCGTTTTTGTAGCTAAATGGGTCTGCCACCCTCAGTAACAACCATTAGACGTTTTGACGTGAGCTGGGCGTTTAGACGCTCCGTCTAAACACATCGGATTAGACAACAGAACGTCCTTTGGTTATTACTCGAATATAGATCGAACACCATTTTGGTTACAACGAACAAATTTTTCGGTCGTGGTGATCAAACATTTTTTCAGTGCACTTTTGATGGCCAAATAAAGACAAAAAAGAGACAAAATTATAGCATGACAGCGAGCGAACGAGAACAAATATATTGCAATGCAAGAGAGATTCTCGGGGAGATTGTTCAAGCGCATTTGGCAATGCTTCATTTTTTCAATACTTAATCTAAAAATTTATCACTGTAGCCAGTACGACTGTTGCAACATTTGAACATTTTGTAACAGGATATGCGAAAATTTCATTTCAAAAATAAAGATAGGAAAATACCTGTCCTGTCCTACGGTTACAACCCTGTAAGACCATAAGCCAACCAATGAGATGCACACCTGAATCTAAGGTGAAAGTCCCCCACAAGTGTCTGAAAACCAACGGTGTGTTATAGTATGGTCGTTGCGTTGTACTTTACCCCTTTTGATTCGTACGCACCTAGTAACGGCCGGTAACGGACTGCCCGTGCTGCCCGTATGCACACAACTCTCCTAAACTGAAGACTCCATCTGGAGCTTCACTGAGAGGCAATCTATGTTTAGCATGCGCTCAAAGCCCATACCATTGACCGGTCGTGTACCGTGTGTCAGGGCCACGACACAACATTGTGTGGCTTTGCCTCTCGCTCCACCGTCTAGGCGCCATGCGGTTCCTCCTCGGCTGTGCACATCCGCAACTTACTTACGATCCCGTGATACGCGAAGGAACAGGCGCGGTTTTACGAGAAGGGGAGGGGGCGATGAGGCCCCCCCCCCCCTATGAAGCGCATGGCGCCTTTAAGGCCAAAGGGAGTTTGGTTAGGCAAAACCAGCTAAACAATGAGCACTGAGTAGCATTGTCTAAAGCTCCTGGCACTTTCCCCGTTGATATCTAAACAGAACAAACCCTTGGAACGTGGCATCCTAATCCTCATCCGCAGACTGTTTATTTTCGGCCTTACGACGCTTACGTCAATTACCACCACGCTCATAACTTCGATATACAACACACCGGTCTTGGCAGGCGCGGAATACAAGGTCCGCCTGACAGGCGATGCAGCTGAGGTTGCCTGCATCCTAGGGTTATTCTAGGGCACAAATTCCGCATCTTTCAGGACGCTCATTAGATCCTCCCCCACCTCAGACACTCCCCCACCTCTCCGCGCCCTTAGACCGCACCTAGAAGTCGCAACCGCACCGCACATCGGGGCGGTACTATCGACGCCTTCCTTACTACGCAATAACATCTCTGCACACGTGCTGGAATTGGCTCGTAGGCATTACCGCTTTGCGGCTCTGCAATCATTTGCTTTCGTTCCTGGTATAGCACTTGCCACCACATACAATGGATGCCGATTGAGAAAAGCAATGGTACT
>NW_026267190.1:401855-403570 GCF_000697945.3 Frankliniella occidentalis | reverse complement strand
TTCTGCAGAAGTAAGCCCTCCCTTAAATAATTGCAGGAATTCTAACGGGCTAACTTTACGTTTTGACTTCTGAGGTGAAACAATCGACGCAAATGGTCCAGCCCGACTCCTTTTCGATAGTTCAGGATTGTTCAACCCTCAGAATGTCCATTCGACAGAAGAAGGGCCTCCCTTGAATAATTGCAGGAAATCCTGCGGGCTAACTTACCACATGGACTTCTGAGGTGAAACAATCGACGCAAATGGTCCAGCCCGACTCCTTTTCGATAGTTCAGGATTGTTCAACCCTCAGAAAGTCCATTCTAATGAAGTAAGCACTCCCTGGAATAATTGCAGGAAATCCTGCGGGCTAACTTATCACCTGGACTTCTGAGGTAAAACAATCGACGCAAATGGTCCAGCCCGACTCCTTTTCAATTGTTCAGGATTGTTCAACCCTCAGAAAGTCCATTCTGCATAAGTATGCCCTTCCTTGAATTATTGCAGGAAATCCTGCGGGCTAACTTACCACCTGGACTTCTGAGGTGAAACAATCGACGCAAATGGTCCAGCCCGACTCCTTTTCAATTGTTCAGGATTGTTCAACCCTCAGAATGTCTATTCGGCAAAAGTAAGCCCTTCCTTGAATAATTGCAGGAAATCCTGCGGGCTAACTTACCACCTGGACTTCTGAGGTGAAACAATCGACGCAAATGGTCCAGCCCGACTCCTTGTTGATAGTTCAGGTTCACTGTGAAAAATTGTCGTACCGGGTACAGGAAAATTTTCCATGGAAGAAGTCGTACAAGTACAATCTAAAATTGTACAATTTATTCGCCCTATGTATCGACTTGGAATCGAATATCGAGCGACAGCGGGAGGTTGTACATGTACGACTCGTCTTGTAAATGGCAATTTACAAAATATATCGTACATGTACAAATATATTTCTCACAGTGTTTGTTCAACCCTCAGAAAGTCCATTCTGTAGAAGTAAGCCCTCCCTTGAATAATTGCAGGAATTCTAACAGGCTAACTTATCACCTGGACTTCTGAGGTGAAACAATCGACGCAAATGGTACATCCAGACTTCTTTTCGATTGTTCAGGATTGCTCAAGCTGCAGAATGTCCATTAGGCAGGAGTACGCTCTCCCTTGAATTTTGGCCGGAATACGAGCGGGATAACGTATAATTGCCCCATTGTCCTATGAGAAATTGAAAATTCATACCTTGACATCAAATTAAGAATAAACTTATTATTTAATCTAAAAAATTCGATTTTTTCAGGACAGTCCAACCAATTTCGGGGGCATTCCAAGACTTTTTAGGACTATATTTTTTTCCAGGACTTTCCAAGACTTTCTAGGTTTTCCAGACTTGTGGGAACCATGTAGATGTGTATTTGCTCTTAGTTTCGTTCTGTGTTACGTTGTGTGTGGTCTTGCAATTTGTGTGCATTTTTTTTTTTCTACGCCGTAGGATTGTTTCTCGCGTAAGCCAATGTTGCGGTCGACTCTTCATTGGTAGATGGCGTGGCCTTTCTAGAAACAGAATAGGAATTTTCTCCATCCTTCCGACGCCAGCATTAATGCTTTTCCCATTTCTCTTGCATGCGAAATTATTTTTACCGTGTAGCGACCAGGAAACTTGCCTTGTTTCACAGCCGAAAATGGCGATTAGTTTTGTGCGGGCAGTCACACTTTATTTGTCGTACATACCTACAAGCCAAAAAAAA
>NW_026267190.1:394825-395324 GCF_000697945.3 Frankliniella occidentalis | reverse complement strand
TCACCACTGACACTAGCACTGCACGGTAGGGCCTGGGCTGAAGACACAAAAAAAGGGCGTCCACACATATGTACCTAGCCCGAGCAGAAGAACATACCTCAACGGAGTTGGATATCACCGCCAGTGACACCAGCTCCCTTTCCCTTTACCTCTTCGCTGGCCCCTGTCAACGAAGTAGTGGTAGTACTACTAAAAGTACAGTGTAAGTGGTGAGTGGTGTCGCTGTCGCGGTCCACGCCAATGATAAAAAGAACGAAAAAAAAAGAAAACCAACTGCCGCAGACGAAACCGTTGTCAAGCCTCACAAGGCGACAAAAAAAAAGATGCCTCGAAAATGGATGCACCGGGGAAGGAATGGCACGCGAGCAGCGAACACTTCCCCCCTGCGCGCCACCCCGCCAACCTCTTCCAGGGAGAACAAACCCCAAGCTTTTTCCAACCCGGCACTTCCAGTCCTCGCCGTTAATCCGCCATTCCGTCACCCTCCCCTAACCCCCCC
>NW_026267190.1:384029-389950 GCF_000697945.3 Frankliniella occidentalis | reverse complement strand
ACAACACACTCGTGCGGGTGAAGGGAAATCACCCGGCCGTTTCATCACTTCGCGCCAAATAGCAAGGCAAATCTACATGACATGGTAGCAAAGGGTTGCCCCACATATCTTCTCCAGGCAACTTCTTCCAACTTTCCCCTAATTATGGTGTGAAGTTTTCCGACTAAACATAAAACAAGTGGAGATATGTGCCTAACGACAATCAATGGTCTAGTCGAATGGAAGAAACCGGGAAATGTTCAGTTTTACCCTTTCTCTATGGGACAGTTTCAAAATTCTTTGAGTTTTATAGGTTCACTAGATTGACAACCCTAGACAGGTCAAGCTGGCAGCGGTGCGGTGTGTGTGTGTGGGGGGGGGGGTGCCACAGCGCCACCCGATGTGCCAGTGCCACCCCTCCGAGCTATGGGCCAGGCCGCGGGGTATGCTAGGGCGCAAGGCGCCCCATCAGCAATCTGTTTCCAATTATGATGAGGCCACAGCTTTAGAGGGCTCGGCCTGGACGCGGGACTGCCCCGCCCAGCTCGCAGCTCGCGCGGCAGAAACCAGAGCGCAGCCGGCACTTTTATTCCTACCCACCCGACACCCGGGCATCTCACTTTCACAATGGTCACCTCCAACCATACACCGCCGGGCTGGCACAGCGGGGCAGGCGGGGCAGGCGGGGCAAGGCGGGGTGGGGTGGAGTTGGGTGGGGCAGGGCGGGGTGGCCAGGTATGCACGTGCCGCGGGGGGGCGTGGGCCAGCGCCAGCAGGGCCAGCAGCGGGTCCGGCAAGGGCCACACAGCCCAGTGCCACACTGAGCCACTGCCCCCTACCCAGGAGGCGTGGAGAAGGACCAGAAGGACCCTGTGGTCTACGTGGCGGCAGAGAAAGACTTTGTTAGGGTAGTACGTGAAGACTGACGACGACTCAATGGCGGACGAAAGGACTCCAATGAGATGGCGCGCGCGCAGAAGACGATGAAGGACTTGGTCCAGGCCTGATTTAAGGTTACTGGGGGAGGGGGGGGGTCAGGTCCAAGGGTTGTCAGATTGTCAGCAGAAGCCGCAGCTTCGCCTTCTCGGGGCGAGAACCAGAGGGGAATGTGCCGGGTGTACTATCAGAGTCTTCGCCGCAGTGTTGCTGGTTTGCCTACTAGCCCCGTCCATGCTCCGTCCGTAATGCGCCATGACTGCTCAAGGCCCTAGGGGGCGTGCAACCCCGCAACACTGCAGCGTCCGCTATGATGCGTCCGCTATGATACGCCCGCGGAACATAACTAGTGTTAACCCCGGCCAAAATGTGGGCAATCCCCCGGTCTAGAGTGAACAGCAGTGAGTAGCACGCCGCCACGCCCCGTCAGTCATCGGCTGTCAGCCTGGCTCCCTCCAGCGCCCCGACATCGATCGCTGCTGGCCCGCCCAGCCACAACACTCGCCTAACCTCACTTTAGGTCGCTTGCCTCTCCCCCCCCCCCCTTTTCCAGACAAACACATCCCAGAATACAAGTACTACTACCAATCATTAAGTAGATGCCACTCGCTTCAACCAATAGTTTTTTCGACAGTAAAAATGTCATGCCCAGGAAGTCGTCCTGAAAGTGGGATGAGAGGGGGGGGGGGGGAGCGCACACGTTGACAGCTCGCCGCCCCGCCCAAAGCCAGGCCGCCGCGCCGCGCATTGACCCAAAACTAGGTTATGTTTGGAATTTTGGGAGGCGGGGGATGGGAAGCCAGGCGGGGCGGGGAGAGGTCTTCCTGCCCGCGGGCCGCGAGGGGCGAGTCATACGCCGTGAGACTCGCTAAAGTAACGCCCGCCGGTGACAACACCACCAACACCAACGTGCCATTCATAACGGGGCGGGGAATCCATTCCTGGACAAACTAGAAACAAATCCAACAAATCTACCCATTCGCCCGTCGTCAGACGACTAGCCCGATTCGTGTCACTCGAGTGACACTTGGATAAAATCAAAGCAAAAACTCCTGCTGAAAAAAATGTAGCGTTAGAATCAACTTGTAACCATTCTGATGCCCGGAGGACCTCCGAAGAGGACACGCCCGGCCGATCCATTCTTACCTACGTCCTCGCCCTGGACGGAGGGGCCGTCCGTCTGCGGGCTGACCACGCTGCCCGCCAGGCCGCCCCCCACCCGGAGCAGCAGCAGCAGGACAATCCAAAACGAGGAAGGCGGCCCCGTGAGGCCGGGGCGCGCGGGGCAGGGCGCGGGGCGGGGCGCGCGGCGGGACACCGCGCCGAGCACTCTGTGGCTCCACAGCACTAGCACACACCACAGGGACCACAGGGACCAGGCGCCGGCGCCACGATCACCACTGACACTAGCACTGCACGGTAGGGCCTCCGGGCCGGAGCCCTCCGGGGGCCGGCGCCAACGTCTTCTACGGCGTCTCCAGCGACACCTCCACAGCTGCCTGCAGCCGGCTTGCGCCTCGCACGCGCTGCAGTGGCAGCAGAACGTCCTGCACCGGGGCTCGTCCTCAGCCCTGGCGCCACACTCGCACTCGGCGTCCTCATCATCATCGTCGTCGTCGTCTTCGCCCGCGTGGGTGTCGATGGGGGCGGCGTCCGCGTAGGGGCACCCAACGCAGGGGTGCTGCAGGCGGGCGCTGGCCGCGGACGGCAAGGGACCTCCAGGGTCTGGCGGCGATGTCCAGGATCCCGTGGGCGGCGCGGCGGCGCTCATGGGGACACAGGGGGTCCAGGGCGGCGGGGCCTCGGGTGAGGCCCGCGCCGAGGCCCACTCCCGGGGGCTCATGTCGAGCGCTGGCGGGGGCTTGGGCCGAGGCTTGGGCCGAGGCTGGCCCGCGGGCGAGGCGACATCACTCCTGCTACGCCTTGGTCCGCTAGAGCCTCGCTCCGTTCGGCCTGGGTTCTGGCTGGGATCGCCTGGCCTGCCTGGCTCGGCGCAAGCTCGGCTCCTACACGCAGCACTTCTCGCTCTGCTCCAACTCGGTTTCACTTCACATGCCTGTGCCTGGCGCGCGCTGCTCGGCGCGGAGCAGGCCAGGGGCTCGGCGGCGGCAACACACGGGGCGGAGGCTCCTCGCCACGGGCACGGCGTTAGCACGGCGTTAGCACAGCGGACACGACGCACTCAAAACAAACAACAACGATGGAAAGGGGGTGGGGGGGCGCGGAGCGACGCGACGTGAACCCGCTCGCAGACCGACCACTACGCAACTAACCCCAGTTTGTTTTCGTAGCAAGCTGAGCGAGCGGCAGCGGCGCGGCGGGGCGGACGAGCGGACGGCCTGCGACTCGGATCGGTCCGTCTGCGTGTCGCCCCCACCCCCTCGCCCGAACCTTGCCGGGGCCGCGTCCGGGAGGCGGCCGGCGCGTGCTCGCTCGCTCCCCCGCGGACGCCCGTCTCCCTCTGTCTCTCCCTCTCCGTCGCTCCGCCTCCTCCCCGCTCACGCGGCCCCCGCCGTCGCTCCGCTCCGACGGAAAAAAATCAATGGCGGCGCGGCTGTGCTGCGCGGCGCTGCGCGGTGCTCACGGCGGCGGCAGCGCGGGCGTGACGTCACCGTCACCATGGCGACGGGGCGTATGGCCGGGCCGGGCGCGTAGTACGGCTAGCCGCCGCTGCGCCTCGCCTGCCCTGCCCCTCAAACGGATACAAACAAAACCAGGGATGTTAGACGGCTCCCAGCGTATTATCGTACCAACCTTCCGAAATTATCGTACGCAGGGTCAAAATTATCGTACATTTCCAAAAAATTACAATTTTGGCCCAAATAAGGGAAAATTTACATTTTAACAGTATAATAAGTGTTTCTATGTAGCCAAAAGGTCGCTAGATAAAGAGAAAATAAGGTTTTGAGGCTGCGTTTCTCACTCAGAGGTTGGCTACAAAGCGGTGGTGGGGACTGGGCCCCAGACTCCCCCCTCCTTCACCCGCTGTCCCTCGTCCCTCTCCCTCCTTCTCTCTCTTCGCTAGGTATGCTTCTCTCTCGCGGAGTTGTTGCTGAGGGGTGGAGGGGGGCGAGCTTGCGCGCGGCAAATGGAATTTTATTCAAACTGATGGAGATTCAGCACCTTACGAGAGCCATATATAGGCAATTATAGGGAAAAATCGGTCCAAACCGAAATTATCGTACATTTGGCGTACGATCATGGGTCACGATCGTACATCGTACGGAGGGTCGAAATTATCGTACGCGTACGATAATATCGTACGCTATAACATCCCTGAACAAAACACTAAAAATTGTTTCGGCTCGGCTCGGCCGCTCGCCGTGGCAGCGAGCTGGCAGCGCCGCCCGCCGCTCGGCTCAGCCCAGCTCGGAGGCTCGGAGGCCGACGGCCGCGCTTTCGGCTCGGCTCGGACTGCGTCTAGTTCAGGACCGTGCTGTCCTTGTCGCGCGCCCGGAGCCCAGGGCTGCGAGCGAGCGAGAGGGCGGCCGCGGGCAGGGAGGAGAGCAAGAGCCGCTTGTGGTCTTGGACGCCGCCGCGGTGGTGGATCGGCTCCGCTCGCCCTGCTTCGGCATGACTCGGCTCGACCAGGTTGGGGTTCGGCCGGGCCGAGCGCCGCCCTTCTCCCGCCCTTCTCCTGCCCCGCGCCCCGCGCTGTGTCTCGTCAGCTCGTCAGGGGGCTGCATTTGAAATGGCCGCACCACCTCCTGTCTCGATCGCTCCCCGCGCGCAGTCGGAGGGGCCGAGAGGCGTGAGGGAGAAAGGCAAGAGCCGCCGCCGCCGCCCCCTGCTCCCACCCCGGGCCCGCGCCGCACAGCGCCGCACAGCGCCGCGCCACGCCCGACATGAGATATCGCGCTTACTGCCGCGACGTGAATGGCGGAGTGGAGCGTTGTCAGGGAGCCACTCGGCGGGTCCACCCCCCCTTTCCCTTTCCCCATCCCTTCCCGGAGGAGACTGCTGGAGGAGGACGACCTAGGACATGCGTTACAATATTGTGATGAAGCATTGACGAGACTCGCCTGTCACGACTTATTTCTATTCTTTGGACATATGTGGGTGGGTTGCCTACACTGCAGAGAAAATTGCCTATCTTCTAGGCTGCTCACTAGAGCTGACAGATGCCCACTGCACCTGCCACATATGAGCCCACCTGTGACATCTAAATACGCGCAGTAGACAGGCACAGGCGCGAGACTATTACTGTGCTCTATGCGCAAGTGCAATGTGCACCTAGGTGTGGGCCCCGTGCGTGTTGTCGTGTTCGAAGTTCGACCCCTCAACTCCGGTGGTTCTCGGTCGCTTCCTGGCTGTTCGTAAATGACGCACTGCCCCCCATACAACAGCCCCCGCCATACAATGCGTTCCCCTTCGGGACGAACAGGTAGACGGGGAGCGCTCCCGGAGTGAGGTGAGGATCACCAGGGAGATATGACGAATGTAAAATTGCCTCATCGTCCCCCTCCGGTGCTCGTCGAGCAATTAACATGACTCGAACACGATGGGCTCCCGGCTGACCTAGTTCTTTTGGCCGACGCCTCGGCGCTCCTATCATGACACTTATTTGCATCACTGAGCCAGCCGGGAGCGCCGGGAGAGGGGAGGGGGGCAAGGGCAAGGGCGGCTTACTACATGAGACAGCAGCAGACGGGTGAGATTATATGTCCCATTTCAGCCCCGGGGGTGATCCGAGGCCCTTCCGGATCACTATCCGAGGTGTTCTGTAAAGCTGCGCAGCGCGCAGCAGCGTCTGTCCTCGCAGGGTGCACAAGTACTACGCTTGACTGTACTTTGGCCGCGAGTTTCAAGATAATTTTGATGTGTGGCTTTGGCAGTGCGAATTTGTCGCCTGGCGGTGCCGCGGGGGGTTGTGCAGTTGTTTTGCGAGCCTCGCAGACATGTATTTAGAAAGCCGCTGACTCGGTCGCTGACGCGAATCCGCGCATGTTAGGGCACCTCGCTTGAGGAAAAAAGTGTCCATGTTTCCAGGAAGTTTTCCTCAAAGG
>NW_026267190.1:372247-383738 GCF_000697945.3 Frankliniella occidentalis | reverse complement strand
CTCTCTCTCTCTCTCTCTCTCTCTCTCTCTCTCTCTCTCTCTCCCCCTCTCTCTCAGACGCGCACACTCACACACGCGTCCGGCGCCGCGAGCCCCGCACAAAACTTAACTTCAACAAGGGTAATGAGGGGAATCATTAATTCTCTCGTTTTCTGCTTCCGTCGAATTTAATTATAACGAGTCGCGTCAACAAGTGAAGTGAATCACATAATGCCCCGGGCCACCACCGCGCGCCGCACTCAAAGCAAAGCGGAGCAGAGCGGCCACCATATCAACAAGCGCCGCCCAGCCACAGCCGGAGGAAAAATTGAGCATTTACCAGAATGGGGACAGAAAAAGACGACTGGACCGGGTGGAGCGCTAGGTTTCCGACGCCTCTTTACTTTATTTTGAAATTTCTTGTTATTTGTGACAGTGTTGGTGGTCTGGCCGATGAATGAATGGAATGAATGAACGCCATGACTATCTCGCCCTCCCGATACTTTATCAGTTCACTTTGTAGTCCTGTGATAAGCGGGTGCGGCCGGGCCCCCGCCGCGCCACGCCACCAGCACGAGGGGAGGCGGAGGGCCCCCGCGGCCGGGGCCGCGTCACCCGGCCGACCCGCGCGGGGCCTCGGAGGAGGGGGCAAAGGGGCCTCGTAATCGTGTCCTGTGGAACCATGAAAATGCGACAGCCACCGCGTCCCCGACGATATTTTCACGCGTCGTGCGTGCGCCGCACGGGGCAGGTGCGTGGACACGGGCAAACGCAGCTGCCCCTCGACGATTAGGTGCAAGTTGGGCCTCCTCTCTAACGCCCCTGCTGCGCGGCCCGGCGCTGGAGAGCGGGTAGGGGACGAGACGGAGGGCGCAGGACAGTAGAGCGGGCGGCGGGGAGGATTCGAACGCGCGCGGCGCAGCCAACCTCTCGCCACAACAAAACGAAAAACGAAACGGCCACATCACCATTCCGAGAAACCAATTCACTTTTGTTATTGTTATTGGCCTGCGCGCGCCTCGCCGGGGAGGAGGAGGGCGCGTCCGAATCGACCGCCCGGAGCCTCCGGAGCCTCAGGGCAGGGCCGCCAAGCAGGGCTCCGGGGCACCCTATGCGGACGCGGCCGCACCGGGCGGCCAGCAAGCGGCCCAGGACCCATCGGCCAAGTGGCTCAGGTGTACGGTGGCGCGGCGGGGCCGAGCGGAGCGCCCGGACAGCTGCCCACGCACCGCCCAGGCTACCGTGCGACAAAAGCAGGGCGAGCAGCACACTCGTCAGGAGTACGCCAAGCGACCCGATGTGCACCCTCGCACTACCACCCGCACCGGCGGCGGCGGACGGGGGTGCTCCGCTTCGGTGCCTCGTCAAACCAAACCGACCAAACCGCAAACGATACGATTCGCTAATGGATCGTGTTTACATTCGAGTGCCGTGCTCAAGGGGCCGGGCGGCGCTGCAACACATTCGCCAAACCACTTTTTCCTCCTCTGCTCCTTTACTACCTCGTGCCTCGTGAGCGGCGCACGACAAAGTGAAGCGGAGGGCCGGGGGCGGGGAGTGGAGGGGCGCTGCTGCTCGGTGTTGCGCGGTGGGCGGCGGTAGGTGTGTTCTCAGAATTTCACTTTTTTGTGCAGCCGGGTGTGTTCGGAAAACATGTATCTCGCCCCCCACTCCCACAGGTCCTCCCCCCCCCCCCACTTCTTGGGCTCGCACGCTGCTGCACGATGAGCGCACGCACTCACGACATGCGAATCTCTCATATTAGTCGGGTGGGTACACGACGGTGCGTGACGCTCGGGGATTTGCTTCGTGAGCGGCCTGAGGCCGCCGGCGGCTTGCGAGGCGGCCTGCAGCGGGCCCGGGCAGACAGCCCGTGTTCTTCTCCCTCAGGGTGCTGGTGCACTCACCGAGCCACGCCACCGCCGTCACTGTGGTCGTTTTCGTTTTAGACAGTCCCCCGAGGCTGTCTCTACACCCGAAAGAAAAGATCCCGGTTTAGATCCAAGCAGTTTCCGGTACCGGTCGTCTGAAAACCTTACATCCGCTGCGGGATATGCCTAAAGACCAGGCGGGTCTCCGGTTTATACCGCTTCCGTCAACGAGAACGGGCAAAACCACACACGCACGTCTACCTGCAGCCCAGTTCAGGGTGGTCCACTGGACCCCTTCCTTTATTTTGCTTATACTGCACCGGATACAGGCGTGCGTGTTGGTTGCATACTCGCACGGAGCCGTCAGGCGCCACGGTGAGCGACGGGTGGGTAGGTAGGCCCGCCCGCACGCCTGCATGCGGTGCCTCACTTCTTCAACTTCATCGGGGGTTATAACGACTGCCGTCATAGCGAACTGGAGCCACCAATTACCCATTCCCGAGCTTGCAACGCGCATTCTGCATGCGGTGCAGTACACCCAAAATAAAAGAAAGGTGAGATCGCGGCGCAAGGGATGGTCCGGTCACGGACTGACGTGCTACCCGTGTTACGGATGATTTAGTTCATGTGAACTTCCGAACGTCTGAACCCTTTCTTGAACTTGAACAAGTGGACCACCCGTCACGGACTGACGTGCTACCCTTGTTACGGGTGATTTAGATCATGTGAACTTCCAAACGTCTGAACCCTTTCTTGAACATGAACAAGTGGACCACCCTGCATAACTTTTCAGAAAAAAGAAAAAAAGAACACTGGACTGAGCCGGAGCCCTAAACTGTTTGGAAACACAATTTTACCTCTATGCAGTTTCCTTCGAGGTACCGCGCGGGCCTCGCCCTCGCCCCAACCTGCGCAAGAACATGTGGTTCTGGTATATGTGCGAATCGCTAATTGCCATACTTATGAAAGTGCGCAGCTGTTTGCTGTTTGCCTCGGTGCGCGAGGGAGGGGGAGGGGGTGGCTACGTCAGCGTGACGTCTGCTCGTCATCTCTATGCAAAAGGTGATGTCGCACGGGGGGTTGCGTCACGGCAAGGGCCGAGCGTCAGCCTCTCCCTCCAGCTCCCGCTGCTACCGCGCGGCGAGCCGTACTGGGGGTAACTGCGAATACGCAGCAGTGTTGCGGGATTGCATACTGAACGTGGCCGCAGGGGCCATGGCCCCTTACGGGTGTGGAGAACAGGCAAACCCGCAACACTGCTGCGTATATACGCAGTGAACCCCCGGTACAGCAGAGGGTCCGCGGCCCTGTCGGCCCGGAACCTCAATGCGGTGCATTTCTAGTTCGGGTTGCAACGACTTGAGCCTGCCTGAGGTTGAGCCCGAGGACTTGAGCCGGAATTGCAAAAGTTATGACCCCCGCCATGACCCCAGACACGAGCCCGAGCCGCTGGGCAGGGGTCACTACTTCTTCAGTCCGGGCGCGAGTCCCCGGGCTGAACCTCAGCAAGGCGATTTCGCACAGCGTTTTCTCGTGCCCCCCCCCCTCTCCCACCCAGTGACGGTGTGTCCTGTAAGTGCGACAAGGACGTGTGTACGAAAGCGCTGCGCGGAATCGCCCTGCAGGCGGGCTCAAGTCGTTATAATCTTAGTTCGGCCGTGTCCACCCACCCACCCCCACCCCCAGCCCCAGATATCGTAACGTGTTGTTCGCGCAGGAGGGCGACTCGGCTCGGGGCGCCCCGTGTAAACAGCATGCAGTGCGCGGTGCTGCGCCGTGTGCTGCGCTCGCCGTGGCCGTGCCAGTGCCAGTCCCGTGCGCCGTCGTGCGGCGCTGAATCACTGGCGGCCGGATCTGAAAAACAACTCGACATGTGACGAGTCGCGCCAGGCCGGCGGCGGCGGGGTGCGGCGCGGTGCGGCGGCGTGGTGCGGCGGGGTGCCGTGGGGGCACAGAGCGCGGTGGCGGGGCATGCGAGCAGCACGAGCCATTCTCACCGACGCTGTTTTCCTTCCGCCGCCCCCTCCCCGCCTTCTCTCTGCCCCGCCCCGCCCCGCGCCCCCCGCCGTTCAGCGCGTGTTTGTGAGTTCCTGCTGCCGGCTTGTCAGCAGGGCCTAGCTCTCTCGGCTTCGGATGTGACCATGTGTGTGTGTGCGTCCCCGACAAAGTTGCACCGCGAGCAGACAAGTGGCTGAGCGGCCCATCCCGGCCGGCTGATAACGGGCTGCCGCTAGCACTGACTAGCTCGTGGCGCAGGGGATGGCCCGGTCACGGACTGACGTCCTACCCGAGTTACGTGCGACTCAGTTCAACTACTGAAAGTGAACTACCGAAAGTCTTAACTCTTCTCGAACTTGAACTTGAACCCGCGACCGGCCCGTCCGGCCTGGCCGGCCATGGCCCTCCTGACCTGAAGGCCCTCGTGCCGTGCCGAGGGCTCCGGGTGGAGTGCAGGGCCCCCCCCCCCCCTGTACGCCGGGAAAAGGGAGTGAAAAGGGGGGAAATGTGCAATTACGATCGGCACGGTATAAGCAACAAAACAGCCGGCGTAAATGCGCCACCCTGTATGATGAGTGTTGGCTCATGGCTCATCCATTATGCTTTATGGTCATTCCTGAACCACCCTTGCATACCATGATTTGTTCGCCGCGTAATAACTCAATTTTCGGGTCGTTTCTGCTCTTTGCTCTGCACATAGCAAGAGTACCTGCTGGCTGTGTACCGCTCGGGTTTAACTCAATCAGCGGGTCCACGGGGTCCACCATACTGGGCTGGGAACGCATCGTGTGTCCTTATTGGCAGCCAAACGAGGGTCAAGCGGTGTTGGCCTCATTCACGGTGGCCTGCTGCGCCTGCCTGCGGCGGTCTGGGGCGACCGGCGGCGGCGGCGACGGCGACTGCGGCGCACGAGGTGGTGCGGCAATAACTCTCGGTGCTCTCGGCCAATCAGGCACACCACACACCACCACTACCCCGAAATCATACGGGAATCGTGGTGAATCTTCGGGAATCATGGGAATCGGCCAAGAATCGACGGGATTTACCGCAAATCTTCGGGAATCACCGAAAATCGTGGGAATCGAAGTATATATGGAGCATGGACATCATCGGGGATCCCGGGAATCATTGATTCCTGGACTCGTGTGTAAAATTCCGATGACTTATTGGCCCCTCGGCGGCGTGTCGCAGGCGGCGCGGGCTCCTCGCCTGGCCCGCAGTGATAAGGCACAATTCGCTGCACCGCGTGAGCCCCGCCGCTCCCCGGCCCCGCCGCGTCCATAGCGCTGCGTTACCTCTACACAAACAAACGGAGGGGCGACCGCGCGGCCCCTGGGGGCGATACGGAAAGAGATACCGCTGGCGTCGGCCAGGGCATATCCTTAGAACTAAATCCCCGAAACGGAAGTGGTGAAAAGAATGCGGTGCTCCTGAAGTCAAAATGAACCTCGCAAAAGCTTGTTTAAGATATTTGTGGCTGTGTTGAAATTTTTGCCATGACCAAAGTGGAGGAATTGTTTCCTCGTTCGTTGACACCACTTTTGGCCCTGATGAAATATGGTCGAGTAAGTTTATTGAAAAGGTCATGGGTGTTCTGGGCCGCCCTTATTTTTCCTGGATACTGTACCGAATCCCGGCGAGCGGGCGGGTCGCATACTCGCACGGGGCCACAAGGTGCGGCCATCCCAGCTTAAACACGATTGTCAAAATGATATGTCAAAATGATATGTCAAAATGACCCCATTTTGACGCTCGTTGTCAAAAGTTACCACGGCAAGGTAGCCAGATGTAGTTCATTTTCGCGTCACATGAGGGTCACAGATGAATTTCGACGATTCTGTTCCATGAAACTTGCAAGTACTGATTCCGGTCGAAATCTTAAAGATAATAGGCACGTGCCTGTCGACCATGTCAGCACCCCAATCTTGGACGAGAGCGCACTCACCCCACCATCTACATCCCCCTTTCCCATCCCCCGCGCCGCCAGGAGTTAGGTCCTCGGGGACGCGAGCGCGGGGTGTCGGCGGAAGTCGACGGAAGCTGACGAACAGGAAGCGATGCACTTTGCACCGGATCGCACGCCGAGCCAAAACACTGATTTATTTTTACAGTTAACGCAAGCCAACCAGGACCATATATCACATGGCAACGAACAGGAGAAGGAGAGAAATGAAGAGGCAGAGGAAAAGGGAAAGAGACGGTGAGCGGTGAGGGGAACAGAGGAGAGGAAACACCATTCATTCATGCTAAAACTAAGTAAAAGTACCCTTTGTTTTTATGAAGTTTAGAAATAAATTTTCACCCGATTGAGATGAGCTCAAGAACTCACGTCCTCGTTGGATACAAAATTGTCCTTTCTCATTCAGAGCGTTTTCAGTGTGATTCCCCCTTCGATGGGCCGTGGCCTCATAGGGTGGGGATGTAATCGTGATCGTAGAACTAGAGCACCCCCAACCATATTCGCAATTAGCGGGCGGACGCGAGCCTTGGGCCGGAAGCTGCGAAAAGATTCGGGTCCTCATCTCCGTCCGATCAGCCCCGTGCGGCCCTCCTGCGGCCCTCCTGCGGTCCTCTTGCGTCCGCCCGGCCCTCGGCCCTCGGCCCTCGGCCCGCCCGCGCGCGGCCAGACAGGACAGCCAATACAAAGTGCCAGCCAGCAGACGACGCGACGCAGCAGACGACGCGTGCCTTCGCCGTGCCGTGCCACATCGCGTCTAGAAATAGTCCCTGGCCAGACGGCGCGCCCCGCAGCGCTCTCTGCACCCTTCCCCCCACACCCTTTTCGCCCTCTCTCTCCTTCTTACTCTCCTCCCTCTTCCCCCTTCCTTTACCTTTCACCCGGGCGCGGTGCGTGCGCGCGCGGCAAACCGGAAATTGGTAAAATGTCTCCGAGCTCTCATTATTTGGTGCGCAGCAACACCGAAACACAGCCATACCGCCAGGACACGGCGTTATAGTGCATGATTCGCACGGAATCGGCTCTTTGCTGTCGGAAAGCCGCCCACCCCATCGCACTATACGAGGGGGCAATCACAAGGGCAATTAGCCTCAAACGATCTCTAGTAAGGGGACATTCTGCTGGACCCGTAATCAGTATCAGATCATACGCCTGAAAGTAAACAGCTTTTGCTTGGATGTAGGCTAGGCAACCCGCGTGGCATCACCGTACGACCACCAAGCAGCCACTGAAGCCATCCCTACCAACCCAGCTGCACATCTGTGGTGTTCAGCTTCGGGAGCCCACTGGGGCGGGCGCGGGGCGCGGGGCGCGACGCTCTGGCGCTATTCGCCGCTGCAAAAGTGGTTCTGAATGAAAGTAACGCTATGGGGATGCAACTGTCTGCCCATCTGCAGTCGGTCTGCCGCGGCGGGACACGGAAAAGCACTCCGCTAGTCGCAGGCTCTAGTGAGGGTGGGCAAGGCCGCGGAGCCGTACGCCGCGCCGGCGATCATCGGGAGGGGGAGAGGGGGTGTCCCGTTGTTGTTATTGCCGTCATTGTTCAAAAAATAAAAAGGGCATTGTCCTGGCAAATAGAAAGTTAAAAAAAATGACGGACGGCGATGCAGTGCACTTTCTCACGAATAACGGGAGTTTCCGATGGTTTTATTATCAACATCGACATAACAACATCAGTTCTGTATAGTCGGAATTTTATTTTATTATATTTTTGTACAGCTATTACCATTCTTACGCCGGGTGCATCAGAGCGAACGCTGCAGTGTTATGCGCGATTGCACACCCTCTCGAACTGAGGCGCCTTACGGGCGGATCGAGTAGGCAAAACCGCAACACTGCAGCGTTCGCTAGAGCGCACAGTGACAGCACACCTATGGCGTACGCCTATACAACGACAGCACACCTTTCTATGCCTATGCTTCGGGAACAAAATAAGCAACAGCAGTGACTGCGGCCGGTTATTCAGAACTCTTTACTCCTCGGAATCGTTGCTTATTTGCGTTGAAAGTGTGCTGTCATTGTACGTCAAAAACGTACGTATGTAAAGTATGCTCGTTTCTTAAAAGATTCATTCGGCAAATTACGGGAGCTCGGCGCCTGCGAGACTCGGGGTAGGCCACCCCGCGGTACACTCATGCACAGCAGACAAGAGGTTGCATACCTGTCATGCGCTAAGCGAGGTAGCATTGCCCGAACTTTGGCAGGTTCGTAACGGCGAATGGCGGACGTTTACTTTCTGGATGATCCCGATGAACGCCACGAATGCTGTGGATTCGAGCTCCCTTTACCCGTTCGAATCATCGACTGTTTCACCTACCGACTCCCACCCCTTAGTAGGCTGATGAAAAACAAACAAACCACGCACGCCTGGTGGCTCCCCGAGCGTCATGCCGCGAAAAGCCCCACTTTGAATTCGCTCTCCTCACTCTCTCTTGGCTGCTGGACTTGGCTAATGAACATCAACGGCGAAGGGCACTTGGTTGGTGCGGCGCTCCCGCATGCCTCCCAGCAGCGCCCAAGACTCTGACAGTGCCATCCCTTCCTGGGGTGTACACGCTGCGCGCGTGCGCTGCCTGCGTGGCGCGTTCTATTTTCGGTACCCATGACGGATTGCCGTTCGTTTTTTCTCCTCCCGACGAAGCGCGCAAGACGTTTCCAATGAGACATTACTTGCAGTGGGGGCACCCATGGGCCCATACGCGTGCACCCCGGGGTCCCGCGGCAGGAGGCTGTGCCGGGGTGGGGGTAGCGCGTGGCAGAGCGGGGGACAGCAGGGGGTGAGGGGGAGCACCACTCTCCCCGCCGTGAACTCTGGTCTACGTGACAAATGGAACAGGAAAACCAGGGGGGAAAACTAGTCCAAGAAGCGGAAGTAGGATAACGGCGAAATAATCAGTTTTCAGGAGAAACAAAAATGAAACTGTTCCACACCTCTACTGGGAAAGTGTTGAAATTCCATTTCCCCCTCTTACTCTACAAAGAGATCCGAATACAATAACCAGGGAGGGAGTTATAAAAAAGTAGTCAAGTCAAATTATCCCAAATTAAAATTAAGATACAATTTCTTCCCTTCAATAATACAAGAGAAGTCATCCCAACTATCAAAAATCTCCAAATGTGTCCAAATATCAAGACATTCAAAGGAGATTAATTCGAGTAGGCCCCTTACTCAAGTAAAATTTAGAGGTGAAACTAAGCAACGTAAAAATTACGGTTACAGTTGTAACGTAAAAAATAAGTAAAGTTACTGGTCCCTGCACATTCACATGAGTGCCTTCTCATAAGGCCAGTTCTAGTCATCATATGATTTTCCTACAATGGAGACAAAAATGTGGTTCCTTTCTATTCCCAAACTGCACCCAGGAGGTTTGCCTACTTTAACTTCCCACGTCTATTTCCAAACTGTGAGAAATACTTGTGAGAAATACTTGTAAAGATTATACAGGAAAGTTTTTTACGATGTTGTAAAATAACAAGCTGAAATTGTAAAATTACAAGTCCTGTGTATTGTCTTGCAACTCACTGCCGAGCAAGAATTGGCTATCGTAAATGTACAACATGTTTTGTAAATCAGAATTACAAAACATATTGTAAATTTGAGGAGTCATTTTTCACTGTGCGGCACGAATAGAAATTTCCCCACACATGGTACAAACGAAATAATAAACAAAATTGAAAACACGATACGGGGGGAAAACAGTCCACGCCGTGCGGCATTGCCGCTGGTGGACCTGGCGGCGCCGGGTGGCGCCGGGTGGCGGCTGGTGGACCTGGCGGCGCCGGGTGGCGCCGGGTGGCGCCTCGTGTCGCCTCTGGTGGTGCCTGGTGGCGCCAGCGGCGCCTTAATCAGCGGGTGCCCCGCCCCGCACGGCTGCCGCTCGGCGCCGCTCCTATGAATTGAATGACTCTTTGAACTGATTCCGACCCTGTGTGGCGTGACGTAGCGGGGCCTGGCGGGGCCTGGCGGGGTGTGGTGGGGCGGGGCGGGGCGGGGCGCTGGGCTGCCGATCAGTGGTAGGCGTTACGTCAATTGATCCCTGCAAGGCGCCAGGCCCATAGGCCAATGCGTCGGGCCGCCGCCATGGGGCCACGTCGTCGTCGCGGCGCGTCGCGGCGCGTCGCGGGACCGGGACGCTCGCGTTGCGCCACAGAGCGGGACACGGCGGCGCAGCGGCGCGGGCTGGGCGAGGGCGAGGACCCAATCGCTGCCAAACGGTGCACGGCGCGAGTAATCTGCTCCGCACTGCTCGCACTTTCCATACCCGATGTGTTGGGTTAGCATGGGGCGGTCCGCGGACACTCTAAACCGAGAAAATTTGCCTAGTAAACAGTAAAAGTTTTTTGCTCGGTTTTGTGCTGTTGTAAATTGTCGAGAAATTCCTTAGTACTTAGGGCCTGTCCGAAAGGTTGGTCGGTGAGTCGCTCGGTCGTCGATCGGTCGGTGCGAGCGTCCATTTCAATAGCAAACGTTTGTCCCTCTCGCACACCGACCGATCGGTGACCGAGCGGCTCACCTTTCGGACAGACCCTTACTAAACTTTTTCCTTGGCAATGCATTTCTTAATGTTTTCCTAGTGGCGTGGTTAATAATACTAAAGAAAATGTTTAGTAATACCAGAGAAAAACATTTAGTTGTACTCAAGAATTTCCTTGATAATATAGAACAACAGCACAAAATATGAGTAATTACTAGGCAAGTGTTCAAGGAAAAAGTTTAGTGTCAGCCGTCTGGTCGTCCGTAGCGCGTGTGGTGGTGGTCTGTCTGCTTGGTAAATGCAGAGCTGGGACCAGGAGGGAACGCACCGACCCTGTCTCCTCGTCTCAATCTCTGCAATGCCAACGCGTTTACTTATGGGACATTAACAGTCGGACTCGTAACTGAGCGAGGTTGGCAACACTATGAGAGCGAGGTATGAAAGTGGGCGAGGCTGGAGCGAGAAAAATAGGGGGAAATCGAAGTCTGGCTGGCACCTGTTTGGGAACCATGCTCCTGATAGAAAAATGACGTCGTGTTGTAAAATTCATATTTTTTAATTATTTGAATTTAAAAAGAATATTTTTTTTACTACTGGTGTTGCGACACTGTTCAGTTTTCCAGCAAATATTATGGTGTACAAAATGGCTACTGCGTTTGTTGTATAAAGAGATACAACAAAATGCCATCGAACGAGTATTTCGTTATTTCGTTTTAAACTGCACGCGGAGGTCGAGAGATAAACACAAAGTCTGCGACGGCTTCCAATGATCCTAGTCCGTCTCTACCGATCACGTTTCGGAGAGTCGGGGTCTGTGTCTGTGTGCCGCTCGGGGCGCCCGGAGGGTAGTCCACCCGCTCGCCCGGGCCGCTCGACGGGAGGGTATCGTCGCGGCTGTCCATCCGAGGGCCTGCCGGGCGGGCCGGCGGGCAGGCCGGGGCCCGAAGGGGCAGCGCGTGGGAGGTGTGTGTGAGTGTGGAGGGGGAGGGGGGGAGCATGTTAACAGTGAGGCAAATTAACGCAATTCGAGCCCAATTAAAGCGTCTTAAGCTCGCAACAACATTGTAGAGCAGCAAAGGTGGCGGCGGTGGGTCTTGGCGTCTGCCGCTGCTGGGCCGTCTTGGCACGCGCTACATCGGCGCTACCTCGGGCGCTATAGCTACACTCACTTTTGAAAATCCAACAGTTCCATTGTTACAAGAGCAGGGGAC